>NC_080385.1:47450354-47606221 GCF_014773155.1 Arachis stenosperma
CTATAAATTCCAGAATATCAATGATATTAATTCTAATTAGATGAGCGGGACTTGTAGCTTTTTGCTTCTGAACAGTTTTGGCATCTCACTTTTTCCTTTGAAGTTTTGAATGATTGTCTTCTCTAGGAACTTAGAATTTCGGATGGTGTTATTGATTCTCCTAGTTAAGTATGTTGATTCTTGAACACAGCTTCTTATGAGTCTTGGCCGTGGCCCTAAGCACTTTGTTTTCCAGTATTACCACCGGATACATAAATGCCACAGACACATAACTGGGTGAACCTTTTCAGATTGTGACTCAGCTTTGCTAGAGTCCCCAGTTAGTGGTATCCAAAGCTCTTAAGCACACTCTTTTGCTTTGGATCACGACTTTAACCACTCAGTCTCAAGCTTTTCACTTGGACCTTCATGACACAAGCACATGGTTAGGGACAGCTTGATTTAGCCTCTTAGGCCTGGATTTAATTTCCTTGGGCCCTCCTATCCATTGATGCTCAAAGCCTTGGATCCTTTTTACCCTTGCCTTTTGGTTTTAAGGGCTATTGGCTTTTTCTACTGCTCCTTCTTTTTCTTTCTATTTTTTTTTCCATTTTTTTTCGCCATTTTCTTCTTGTTCACTGCTTTTTCTTGCTTCAAGAATCAATTTCATGATTTTTCAGATCATCAATAACATTTCTCTTTGTTCATCATTCTTTCAAGAGCCAACAATTTTAACATTCATAAACAACAAGATCAAAAGACATATGCACTGTTCAAGCATTCATTCAGAAAACAAAAAGTATTGTCACCACATCAATATAATTAAACTAAATTCAAGAGCTATTTTCAAAATTTATGTACTTCTTGTTCTTTTGAATTAAAACATTTTTCATTTAAGAGAGGTAAAGGATTAATGGATTTTATTCATAGCTTTAAGGCATGGTTACATACTAATGATCATGAAATAAAGACACAAAACATAAATAAACACAATATTAAAAACCAAAAAACAGAAAGAAATAAAGAACAAGGAATGAATCCACCTCTAGTGGCTTCTTCTTCTTGAAGGACCAATGATGTTCTTTAGCTCTTCTATGTCCCTTCCTTGCCTTTGTTGCTCCTCCCTCATTGCTCTTTGATCTTCTCTTATTTATTGGAGAATGATGGAGTGCTCATGATGTTCCACCCTTAATTGTTCCACATTGTGGCTCAAACCTTCTAAGGAAGTGTTGAGTTGCTCCCAATAGTTGTTTGGAGGAAAGTGCATCCCTTGAGGCATCTCAGGGATTTCTTGATGATGAGCTTCCTCATGCATCTCTTGAAGACCGTGAGGGGCTTCTCTTGCTTGCTCCATCCTCTTCTTTGTGATGGGCTTATCCTCTTCAATGGAGATGTCTCCTTCTATGATAACTCCAGCTGAGTAACATAGATGGCAAATAAGGTGAGGAAAAGCTAGCCGTGCCATAGGTGAGGGCTTGTCGGCTATTTTGTAGATTTCATTGGAGATGAGCTCATGAACTTCTACTTCCTCTCCAATCATGATGCCATGAATCATGATAGCCCGATCCACAGTAACTTCAGATCGGTTGCTAGTAGGAATGATGGAGCGTTGAATGAACTCCAACCATCCTCTAGCTATAGGCTTGAGGTCCAGTCTTCTTAGTTGGACTGGCTTGCCTTTGGAGTCTCTCTTCCATTGAGCTCCTTCCACACAAATGTCCATAAGGACTTGGTCCAACCTTTGATCAAAGTTGACCCTTCTAGTGTAAGGGCGTTCATCTCCTTGCATCATGGGCAAGTGAAACGCCAACCTTACATTTTCCGGACTGAAATCCAAGTATTTCCCCCGAACCATTGTGAGATAATTCTTTGGACTCGGGTTCATACCTTGATCATGGTTCCTAGTGATCCATGCATTGGCATAGAACTCTTGAACCATTAAGATTCCGACTTGTTGCATGGGGTTGGTTAAGACTTCCCAACCTCTTCTTCGGACTTCATGTCGGATCTCCGGATACTCATTTTTCTTGAGCTTGAAAGGGACCTCAGGGATCACCTTTTTCTTTGCCACAACATCATAGAAGTGGTCTTGATGGCTCTTGGAGATGAATCTTTCTATCTCCCATGACTCGGAGGTGGAAGCTTTTGCCTTCCCTTTTCCTTTTCTAGAGGATACTCCGGCCTTAGGTGCCATTGGTAATGGAAAAAACAAAAAAAAAGCTTATGCTTTTACCACACCAAACTTAAAATATTGCTCGCCCTCGAGCAATAAAAGAAAGAAGAGAAGAAGAAGAAGAAGAAAATATGGTAGAGAGGGAGAGAGGTAGGTTCGGCTTAGGTGAGGAAGGAGGGGTTGTGTTGTGTGAAAATGAAGTAGAATGGAAGGGTATTTATAGGGAAAGGGGGGAGGTATGTTCGGCCATTTGGGTGGGAATGGGAGGGAAATTGGTTTGAATTTTTGAAGGTAGGTGGGGTTTATGGGGAAGGGTGGGTGGATGTGAGTGGTGAATGGGGTAATTGGGAAGAGGAATTGAGGTGATTGGTGAAAGGTGTTGGGAAGTGTGACATGGGGAAGAGTGATTTTGGATTAGGAGAGTGTGATTAGGATTAAAAGGTAAGGTGGGAATATGTTAGGTGGGGATCCTGTGGGGTCCACAGATCCTGAGGTGATCCTGTGGGGTCCACAGATCCTGAGGTGTCAAGGAATTCCATCCCTGCACCAATTAGGCATGTAAAATGCCTTCGTGCATCATTCTGACGTTTAAACGCCCATTCGTGCACATTCTGGGCGTTCAACGCCCATGTAAAGCATGTTTCTGACGTTGAACGCCAGTTTTATGCTTGTTACTGGCGTTCAGCGCCAGTTTTCCTCTCTGGGCACATTCCTGGCGTTCAGCGCCAGAATGTTGCTTGTTTCTGGCGTTCAGCGCCAGAATGGTGCTCTGTTCCGGCGTTGAACGCCGGCCAGATGCACCTTACTGGCGTTGAATGCCAGCCTGTGCGTCCTCCAGGGTGTGAATTTTTTTCTTCTGCTGTTTTTGATTCTGTTTTTAATTTTTATGATTTTTTTCGTGCCTCCTCATGATCATGTACCTAATAAAACACAAAATAACAATAAAATAGATAAAATAAAATTAGATAAATAAAATTGGGTTGCCTCCCAACAAGCGCTTCTTTAATGTCAATAGCTTGACATGGCTCTCATGGAGCCACAGGTGATCAGGTCAATGTTGTATAGTTGTCCACACCAAACTTAGAGTTTGGATATGGGATCTTAACACCAAACTTAGAGTTTGGTTGTGGCCTCACAACACCAAACTTAGAGTTTGACAGTGTGGGCTCTTCTTGACTCTGAACTGAAAGAAGCTCTTCATGCTTACTTTCTTCTGTCACTGAGGGATGGCCATGTGCCTTAAACACAAGGTAGTCCCCATTCAATTGAAGGACTAACTCACCTCTGTTGACATCTATCACAGCTCCTGTTGTGGCTAGGAAAGGTCTTCCAAGGATGATGCAGTCATCCTCTTCCTTCCTAGTGTCTAAGATTATGAAATCAGCAGGGATGTAAAGGCCTTCAACCTTTACTAGCACGTCCTCTACTATTCCATAGGCTTGTCTCAATGACTTGTCTACCAGTTGTAATGAGAACAAGGCAGGTTGTACCTCAATGATCCCCAGCTTCTCCATTACAGAGAGTGGCATTAGATTTATTCCTGACCCCAGATCACATAGAGCTTTTTCAAAGATCATGGTGCCTATGATACAAGGTATTAAGAACTTGCCAGGATTTTGTTTCTTTTGAGGTAGAATTTTCTGAATCCAAGTGGCCAGTTCATTAATGAGCAAGGGAGGTTCACTTTCCCAAGTCTCATTACCAAACAATTTGGCATTCAGCTTCATGATAGCTCCTAAATATTGAGCAACTTGCTCTCCAGTTACATCTTCATCCTCTTCAGAGGATGAATAGTCTTCAGAGCTCATGAATGGCAGAAGGAGATTTAATGGAATCTCTATGGTCTCTGTTTGAGCCTCAGATTCCTTTGGATCCTTAATAGGAAACTCCTTCTTGCTTGAGGGACGTCCCAGGAGGTCTTCCTCACTAGGATTTTCGTCCTCCTCCTCCCTTGTGCATTCGGCCATATTGACTATGTCAATGGCTTTGCACTCTCCTTTTGGATTCTCTTCTGTATTTCTTGGGAGAATACTGGGAGGAGTTTCAATGACTTTCTTACTCAGTTGGCCCACTTGTGCCTCCAGATTTCTAATGGAGGATCTTGTTTCACTCATGAAACTGAAAGTGGCCTTTGACAGATCAGAGACTACATTGGCTAAATTAGAAGTGTTTTGTTCAGAATTCTCTGTCTGTTGCTGAGAAGATGATGGATATGGCTTGCTATTGCCCAGCCTATTACGTCCACCATTGTTAAAGCCTTGTTGAGGCTTTTGTTGATCCTTCCATGAGAAATTTGGATGATTTCTCCATGATGAGTTATAGGTATTTCCATAAGGTTCACCCATGTAATTAACATCTGCCATGGCAGGGTTCTCAGGATCATAAGCTTCTTCAGAAGCTGCCTCTCTAGTACTGTTGGATGCATGTTGCCATCCATTCAGATTTTGAGAGATCATGTTGACCTGTTGCGTCAACACTTTGTTCTGTGCCAATATGGCATTTAGAGTATCAATTTCAAGAACTCCTTTCTTCTGAGGTATCCCATTGTTCACGAAATTCCTCTCAGAAGTGTACATGAACTGGTTATTTGCAACCATGTCAATGAGCTCTTGAGCCTCTTCAGGCGTTTTCTTCAGGTGAATAGATCCACCTGCAAAATGGTCCAATGACATTTTCGAAAATTCAGAGAGACCATAATAGAATATATCTAATATGGTCCATTCTGAAAACATGTCAGATGGACATCTTTTGGTCAGCTGCTTGTATCTTTCCCAAGCTTCATAGAGGGATTCACCATCTTTTTGTTTGAAGGTTTGAACATCCACTCTCAGCTTGCTCAGCTTTTGAAGAGGAAAGAATTTATCCAAGAAAGCAGTGACCAGCTTATCCCATGAGTCCAGGCTATCCTTAGGTTGTGAATCCAACCATATTCTAGCTCTGTCTCTTACAGCAAAAGGGAAAAGCATGAGTCTGTAGACTTCTGGATCAACTCCATTCGTCTTTACAGTCTCACAGATCTGCAAGAACTCAGTTAAAAACTGATAAGGGTCTTCAGATGGAAGTCCATAAAACTTGCAGTTTTGTTGCATTAAGGCAACTAGCTGAGGTTTCAGCTCAAAGTTGTTGGCTCCAATGGCAGGAATGGAGATGCTTCTTCCATCAAATTTGGACGTTGGCTTTGTGAAGTCACCAAGCATTCTCCTTGCATTATTATTATTTTCGGCTGCCATCTCCTTCTCTTGTTCGAAAATTTCTGAAAGGTTGTTTCTAGATTGTTGTAATTTAGCTTCTTTTAATTTTCTCTTCAGAGTCCTTTCAGGTTTTGGATCAATTTCAACAAGAGTGCCTTTATCCTTGTTCCTGCTCATATGAAAGAGAAGAAAACAAGAAAAGAAAGAGGAATCCTCTATGTCACAGTATAGAGATTCCTTTATGTTAGTAGAAAAAGAAGGGGTAGAAGAATGAAGAAGGATATTCGGATTTATGGATGAAGAGAGGTGAAGAGAAGTGTTAGTAAATGAATAATTAAATAGAAGAAGAAGAGAGAAGGAGAATTTCGAAAATAAATTTAAAAAGGGGTTAGTGATTTTCGAAAATTAGAGATAAATGTAATTGAAATTAAAATTTGAAACAATTAATTAGTTAAAAAGAATTTTTGAAGACAGATCCGGGTTGGTTTGACCTCTTCAGTCAAGCCAAGCTTGACCTCACTCAGAAGATAAAAGATAAGATAGGATAACTAATTTATCTTATCCAAGAAGGTCACACTACACACCGTTATAAATACACTGTAGCACCCAAGTATAACTCATACTCTGATTCTACTAAAAAAACCCTGCTTAATACCCTTGCTAACTTAAGCATCGGAGTCCCTTGTAGGTACCACCACCCTCCAGTGACAAAGGGTCAGCAGCATCACCAGTCCAACAAGTCGGACACGACAGCTCCGGCCGCCACACACAAGCCGGACCAGTCATCTCCAACTAACACAGAAGATCTCGTCTGAGATTGACCTACAGTTTCAGGTAACCCTCAGAACATTGGCGTCGTTGCCGGGGAACCTGGAAGTCATCCCATCACCATGGCGGAAGACCATGACAAGGACCACAATTCAGGTCTAGAAGATAGAACGCCACACAAAAATGTGGACACTACATCAAAAGACACCCCGCAATCCAACGAAGACAAAAATTTGCCAGACTCGGGATCCCTTGAGACGCTTTAAAATCGTTTAAAACAACTCGAGAAAGAAGCCCAACATCAGCGAGAAGCTGGGAAGGACCTACAAAAGGAGATAAGGCGACGCCGGAAACTGGAAGACAAACTCCTAAAATTTGAAGCCGATCTCAAAACCAAAGCGACTCGTTCCACCCACGAGGACAACTCCCACAAAGACCAAGATCCATTCAGCAAGGAGATCATGAAGACCAAAATCACAAAAGACTTTAAACTCCCGAATATGGCCTTATACGATGGCACGGCAAATCCCAGCCACTACCTCAGTAATTTCAGAAGTCAAATGTACCTCACTGACGCCTCAGACGCGGTCCATTGCAAAGCCTTCCCGACTACCTTAACAAAATCGACGATTAAGTGGTTCGATAATCTATTCCCCAGGTCTATCTCAAGCTTCGACGACCTAGCCAAGAAGTTTCTAGCCAGATTCTCTATCCAGAGTGACAAAACCAAGCACGCCCTGAGTCTATTAAGAATCAAACAAAGAGATCGGAAAAGTCTCCGCAGCTACATGGAAAGATTCAACAAGGCATGTCTAGACATACAAAGTCTACCCACAGAAGCGGCCATCATAGGCCTCATCAATGGCCTACGAGAAGGGCCTTTTAGCCAATCCATATCAAAGAAACATCCCACATCCCTAAATGAGGTACAAGAATGAGCCGAGAAATACATCAACATGGAGAAAAATGCTCGACTAGGAGATACCTCAAAGTCCGGATTCTCCTACTCCTCCCTAGATAAGGACAAAGAATCCAAGAAAAAAGGAGATCGACATGGGAAAAAGATAAAAAATACCACAACTATACCCCTCTTCGGGTATCCCTTGTGGATGTCTACAGAGTAGTATGCCATACTGAAAAGATACCCCATCTCGACCACTCAAAAGCAAAAAAGATGGAGGAAACTGGGCAAAATATTGTGAATATCATCGAATCTACGGACATTCCACCAACGAATGTTTTGACTTAAAAAACATCATAGATGGTGCACGAAATTGCAACCACACTTTTGCAACCCCGCACAACTAACCAGCAAGTGCACTGGGTCGTCCAAGTAATACCTTACGTGGGTAAGGGTCGATCCCACGGAGATTGTCGGCTTGAAGCAAGCTATGGTTATCTTGTAAATCTTAGTCAGGATATCAGAGATTATCAGGATTGATTGTGAAAAGCAAAAGAACATGAAATAAGTACTTGTTATGCAGTAATGGAGAATAGGTTGAGGTTTTGGAGATGCTCCATCTTCTGAATCTCTGCTTTCCTACTGTCTTCTTCCTCAAACACGCAAGCCTCCTTCCATGGCAAGCTGTATGTAGGATTTCACCATTGTCAGTGGCTACCTCCCATCCTCTCAGTGAAAACGTGCCTATGCTCTGTCACAGCATGGCTAATCATCTGTCGGTTCTCGGTCAGGCCGGAATAGAATCCAGTGATTCTTTTGCGTCTGTCACTAACGCCCCGCCTGCTAGGAGTTTGAAGCACGTCACAGTCATTCAATCATTGAATCCTACTCAGAATACCACAGACAAGGTTTAGACCTTCCGGATTCTCTTGAATGCCGCCATCAATTCTAGCTTATACCACGAAGATTCCGGTTAAAGAATCCAAGAGATATCTACTCAATCTAAGGTAGAACGGAGGTGGTTGTCAGGCACACGTTCATAGTTGAGAATGATGATGAGTGTCACGGATCATCACATTCATCCGGGTTAAGAACAAGTAATATCTTAGAATGGAAGCAAGCATGATTGAATGAGAAACAGTAGTAATTGCATTAATCCATCAAGACACAGCAGAGCTCCTCACCCCCAACCATGGGGTTTAGAGACTCATTCCGTGGAAGGTACACAAAGAAACGTGTAAAGTGACATGAGGTATAGATACAATGTCAAAAGATCCTATTAATAGTAAACTAGTAACCTAGGGTGTACAGAAATGGGTAAATAACGTAAAAATCCACTTCTGGGTCCACTTAGTGTGTGCCTGGGCTGAGCAATGAAGCATTTTCGTGTAGAGACCTTTTCTGGAGTTAAATGCCAGCTTTTATGCCAGTTTGGGCGTTTAACTCCAAGTTTTATGCCAGTTCCGGCGTTTAACGCTGGAAATTCTGTAGGTGACTTTGAACGCCGGTTTGGGCCATCAAATCTTGAGCAAAGTATGGACTATTATATATTTCTGGAAAGCCCAGGATGTCTACTTTCCAACGCCGTTGAGAGCGCGCCAATTGAGCTTCTGTAGCTCCAGAAAATCCACTTCGAGTGCAGGGAGGTCAGAATCCAACAGCATCTGCAGCATTTTTCAGTCTCTGAATCAGATTTTTGCTCAGGACACTCAATTTCAGCCAGAAAATACCTGAAATCACAGAAAAACACACAAACTCATAGTAAAGTCCAGAAAAGTGAATTTTAACTAAAAACTAATAAAATTATACTAAAAACTAACTAGATAATACTAAAAACATAATAAAAACAATGCCAAAAAGCGTACAAATTATCCGCTCATCACAACACCAAACTTAAATTGTTGCTTGTCCCCAAGCAACTGAAGATCAAAATAGAATAAAAAGAAGAGAATATACTATAGACTCCAAAATATCAATGAAACATAGTTCCAATTAGATGAGCGGGACTAGTAGCTTTTTGCCTCCGAATAGTTTTGGCATCTCACTCTATCCTTTGAAGTTCAGAATGATTGGCATCTATAAGAACTCAGAACTCAGATGGTGTTATTGATTCTCCTAGTTATGTATAATGATTCTTGAACATAGCTAGTGTATGAGTCTTGGCTATGGCCCAAAGCACTCTGTCTTCCAGTATTACCACCGGATACATACATGCCACAGACACATAATTGGGTGAACCTTTTCAGATTGTGACTCAGCTTTGCTAGAGTCCCCAATTAGAGGTGTCCAGGGTTCTTAAGCACACTCTTTTTGCCTTGGTTCACAACTTTATTTCTTTCTTTTTCTTTTTCTTCTCTTCTCTTTTTTTTTTCGAAAATATTTTTTTTTTGTATTCACTGCTTTTTCTTGCTTCAAGAATCAATTTGATGATTTTTCAGATCCTCAATAACAGTTCTCTTTCTCCTTATTCTTTCAAGAGCCAACAATTTTAACATTCTCAAAACAACAAATTCAAGAGACACATGCACTGTTCAAGCATTCATTCAGAAAACAAAAAGTATTGTCACCACATCAAACTAATTCAACTAGTTTCAAGGATAAATTTCGAAATCCTGTACTTCTTGTTCTTTTGTGATTAAAGCATTTTTCATTTAAGAGAGGTGATGGATTCATAGGACATTCATAACTTTAAGGCATAATCTTTAAATTTTATTAATTATGAATTAAGAACAAGACTCAAAAATAGATATAAAGTGAGAGGAGAGCTTTTGGCGTTTCAACTCTTGGAGTTCACGCCCCTGCTTCTCTTGTTCCTTCAGCAATTTGCAGAGCATGTAGTTCTGATTCTGCTGTTCTTCCTTAAGTTACTCCATAGTCTCTTGCAACTTGTTGATAGATGCTTCTAGGTTGGCCCAGTAGCCAATTTCAGGGAATTCAGGGAGGAACTCCTGCGCCCTCCTTTTGATAGAGTTGTCTTGCATTTGTCCTTCCATTGACTTCTTGGTGATTGGATGTTCAATGGGTATGAATTCATCTACTCCCATCTTCACCCCAGCCTCTTTACAGAGCAAGGAGATCAAGCTTGGGTAAGCTAGTTTGGCTTCAGTGGAATTCTTATTTGCAATTGTGTAGATCTCACAAGCAATCACATGATGAACCTCCACTTCTTTTCCAAGCATAATGCAATGAATCATCACTGCTCTCTTGATAGTGACCTCAGAACGGTTGCTAGTGGGCAATATGGAACGCCCAATAAAGTCTAGCCAACCTCTTGCAATGGGTTTGAGGTCTCCCCTCTTGAGTTGGTTTGGGACACCCTTTGAATTGGTTATCCACTTAGTTCCAGGGAGGCATATGTCCTCTAGAACTTGATCCAACCCTTTATCTGCTCTCACCATTCTCCTATTAAAGGAGTCAGGATCATCTTGCAGTTGAGGCAATTTGAAGATTTCTCTTATTTTGTCTAGATGGAAGTACATAACTTTCCCTCTGACCATGGTTCTGTAGGTATGGTAAGCAGTTCCAGTCATTCTCTGCTTATCTGTTAGCCACAGATTTGAGTAGAATTCCTGAACCATATTCCTTCCAACCTTTATTTCAGGATTGGTTAGAACTTCCCATCCTCTGTTTTGAATTTGCTCTTGGATCCCCGGATATTCATCTTCTTTCAGATCAAATTTTACTTCCGGGATCACTGACCTCAGACCCATTATTTTGTGATAATGGTCTTCATGTTCTTTGGTTAAGAACTTCTTTTGATTCCAAAGATTCTTTGGATTGTTCTCTTTCTTTCCTCTTAAATTGGTTTGTTTTCCCTTAGGAGCCATGATCTTGATGAATCTTGGCTTAGTGATCACGGAAAAGCACACCAAACTTAGAGGTTTGCTTGTCCTCAAGCAAAAGAAAGGAAAGAAGAGAGAGAGGAGGAGCAAATTCGAATGGTGTGGGCAATGAGGGGTCCAAACGTGTATTTATAAAGTGGGGGGGAGAGATTTCAAAAAAAAAAATTTGAAAGAAGATTTGAGAAGATATGGAAAGAATTTGAGAGAAGGGTGAGTTTTTGAACAAGATTTGGGATTGATTTGAGAGCTTTGAAGAATGATTTTGATTTTTTGAAGATTTGAAAGTAAATGATGAAAGGTTGAAGTGTATTTATGTAGAAGAGTATGGGTAAGAAAGGAAAGTTTGAAAAAATTTGATTTGAAAACAAAATTGTGGTCCCCCCACCTTTCTGGCGTTAAACGCCCAGAATGGCACCCATTCTGGCGTTTAACGCCCATTTGTTGCCCCTTTTGGGCGTTTAACGCCCAGCCAGGTGCCCTGGCTGGCGTTAAACGCCAGAATTCCTTTATCACTGGGCGTTTTTCTAAACGCCCAGGATGCTGCACACATGGCGTTAAACGCCCAGAATGGTGCCCATTCTGGCGTTTAACGCCCAAAATGGCACCTTTACTGGCGTTAAACGCCCAGAATGGTGCCCATTCTGGCGTTTAACGCCCAAAATGCCCCTTACTGGCGTTTTTTTGCCAGTAAGCTTTTTTCCTCTGCTTTTTGAGCTGAATCCTTCTGTAACTCTGTGAATTCCTTCATTTTTGATACTTGCCTCTGTAAAAACAAATCATGTAACCTCCTAACGACTGGGTTGCCTCCCAGCAAGCGCTTCTTTACTGTCTTTAGCTGGACCTTTACTGATAATCACTCAAGTCTCAGTTTTGAGCATTCCTGCTCAAAATTGCTTTCAAGATAATGCTTGATTCTTTGTCCATTAACAATGAACTTTTTGTCAGAATCAGTATCCTGAAGTTCAACATATCCATATGGTGACACTCCTGTAATCACATACGGACCCCTTCACCGGGATTTAAGTTTTCCTGGAAACAATTTGAGCCTAGAGTTGAAGAGCAGAACTTTTTGTCCTGGCTCAAAGACTCTGGTTGACAACTTCTTGTCATGCCACTTCTTTGCCTTTTCCTTATAAATTTTTGCATTTTCAAAGGCATTGAGTCTGAACTCCTCTAGCTCATTTAACTGGAGCAATCTTTTTTCACCAGCTAACTGAGCATCCATGTTTAGGAATCTGGTTGCCCAGTAGGCTTTATGTTCCAGTTCCACGGGCAGATGACAGGCCTTTCCATACACCAGTTGGTATGGAGAGGTTCCTATTGGAGTCTTGAATGCAGTTCTGTACGCCCACAGAGCGTCATCCAAGCTCTTTGCCCAATCCTTTCTTCGGGCTATCACAGTCCGTTCTAGGATTCTTTTTAGCTCTCTGTTAGAGACTTCAGCTTGCCCATTTGTCTGTGGATGATATGGAGTTGCCACTTTGTGGCTAATTCCATATCTGACCATAGCAGAGTATAGCTGTCTATTGCAGAAATGAGTGCCCCCGTCACTGATTAGTACTCTGGGAACACCAAACCTGCTGAAGATGTGTTTCTAGAGGAATTTTAGCACGGTCTTGGTATCATTAGTGGGTGTAGCAATTGCTTCTACCCACTTAGATACATAGTCCACTGCCACCAGAATGTAAGTGTTTGAGTATGATGGTGGGAACGGACCCATGAAGTCAATTCCCCATACATCAAACAATTCTATCTCTAATATCCCTTGTTGAGGCATGGCATATCCGTGAGGCAAGTTACCAGCTCTTTGGCAACTGTCACAGTTACGCACAAACTCTCGGGAATCTTTATAGAGAGTAGGCCAGTAGAAACCACATTAGAGGACTTTAGTGGCTGTTCGCTCACTTCCAAAATGTCCTCCATACTGTGATCCATGGCAATGCCATAGGATTCTTTGTGCTTCTTCTCTGGGTACACATCTACGGATTACTCCGTCTGCACATCTCTTAAAGAGATATGGCTCATCCCAGAGGTAGTACTTGGCATCTGAAATTAATTTCTTTCTTTGCACTTTGCTGTACTCCTGGGGTATGAACCTCACAGCTTTATAATTTGCAATATCTGCAAACCATGGAGCTTCCTGAATGGCAAAGAGTTGCTCATCTGGGAAAGTCTCAGAGATCTCAGTAGAATGGAGGGACGCCCCAGCTACTAGTTCTATTCGGGACAGATGATCAGCTACTTGGTTCTCTGTCCTTTTTCTGTCTCTTATTTCTATATCAAACTCTTGCAGAAGCAACACCCATCTTATTAGCCTGGGTTTTGAATCCTGCTTTGTGAGTAAGTATTTAAGAGCAGCATGGTCAGTGTACACAATCACTTTGGATCCTACTAGATAAGATCTAAACTTGTCAATGGCATAAACCACTGCAAGTAATTCTTTTTCTGTGGTTGTGTAATTCTTCTGTGCATCATTTAGAACACGGCTAGCATAATAAATGACGTGCAAAAGTTTGTTATGCCTCTGTCCCAACACTGCACCAATGGCATGATCGCTGGCATCACACATTAATTCAAATGGCAATGTCCAATCTGGTGCAGAGATGACTGGTGCTGTGACCAGCTTAGCTTTCAGGGTCTCAAATGCCTGCAGACACTGTGTGTCAAACACAAATGGTGTGTCAGGAGCCAGCAGGTTACTCAAAGGTTTTGCAATTTTCGAAAAATCCTTTATAAACCTTCTATAGAATCCTGCATGCCCCAGAAAGCTTCTGATTGCCTTAACATTGGCAGGTGGTGGTAATTTTTCAATTACCTCTACCTTTGCCTTATCCACCTCTATTCCCCTGCTTGAAATTTTGTGCCCAAGGACAATTCCCTCAGTCACCATAAAGTGACATTTCTCCTAGTTTAAAACCAGGTTAGTCTCTTGGCACCTTTTCAGGACAAGTGATAGGTGATTAAGACAGGAGCTGAATGAGTCTCCATATACTGAGAAGTCATCCATGAAGACTTCCAGAAATTTCTCTACCATATCTGAGAAGATAGAGAGTATGCACCTCTGAAAGGTTGCAGGTGCATTGCACAGACCAAAAGGCATCCTTCTGTAGGCAAACACGCCAGAAGGGCAAGTAAATGCTGTTTTCTCTTGGTCCTGAGGATCTACTGCAATTTGGTTGTAGCCTGAATAGCCATCCAAAAAGCAGTAATAATCATGACCAGCTAGTCTTTCTAGCATTTGGTCTATGAATGGTAAAGGAAAATGATCCTTTCTGGTGGCTGTATTGAGCCTTCTGTAGTCAATACACATACGCCACCCTGTGACTGTTCTTGTAGGAACCAGTTCATTTTTTTCATTATGAATCACTGTCATGCCTCCCTTTTTGGGGACAACTTGGACAGGGCTCACCCAGGGGCTATCAGAAATAGGATAAATAATCCCAGCCTCTAGTAATTTAGTGACCTCTTTCTGCACCACCTCCTTCATGGCTGGATTTAGCCTCCTCTGTGGTTGGACCACTGGTTTGGCATTATCCTCCAACAGGATCTTGTGCATGCATCTAGCTAGGCTAATGCCCTTAAGATCACTTATGGACCACCCAAGAGCTGTCTTGTGTGTCCTTAGCACTTGAATCAGTGCTTCCTCTTCCTGTGGATTTAAAGCAGAGCTTATAATCACTGGAAAAGTTTCACCCTCTCCCAGAAATGCATACTTCAGGGATGGTGGTAGTGGTTTGAGTTCAGGTTTGGGAGGCTTATCCTCCTCCTGAGGAATTTTTGAAAATTCCTTTGTTTCCTGTGGTTCTTCTTGATCAGGCTGAGAATCCTTGAAGATGTCTTCAAGCTCTGATTCTAGGCTTTCAGTCATATTGATCTCTTCTACCAGAGAGTCAATAATGTCAGCGCCCATGCAGTCATTTGGTGTGTCTGGATGCTGCATAGCTTTTACAGCATTCAACTTGAACTCATCCTCATTGACTCTCAGGGTTACTTCCCCTTTGTGTACATCAATGAGAGTTCATCCAGTTGCTAGGAAAGGTCTTCCTAGAATGAGAGTTGCACTCTTGTGCTCCTCCATTTCCAGCACCACAAAGTCAGTTGGAAAGGCAAATGGCCCAACCTTGACAATCATGTCCTCTATTATGCCTGATGGATGTTTAATGGAGCCATCAGCAAGTTGGAGGCATATCCTGGTTGGTTTGACTTCTCCAGTCAACCCAAGCTTTCTGATAGTGGATGCAGGTATTAGATTGTTGCTTGCTCCAAGATCACATAGGGCTGTCTTGGTGCAAGCGCCTTCTAATGTGCATGGTATCATAAAGCTTCCAAGATCTTGAAGCTTTTCTGGTAAGCTTTTCAGAATGACTGCACTGCATTCTTCAGTGAGAAACACTTTTTCAGTTTCTCTCCAATCCTTCTTATGACTTAAGATTTCCTTCATGAACTTAGCATAAGAAGGTATTTGCTCAAGTGCCTCTGCAAATGGAATCTTTATTTCAAGAGTCCTTAGATAGTCTGCAAAGCGGGCAAATTGCTTATCCTGTTCCGCTTGGCGGAGTTTTTGAGGATAAGGCATCTTGGCTTTATATTCTTCAACCTTAGATGCTGCAGGTTTATTCCTTACAGAAGTGGTTGAAGAAGCCTTGTTAGAGGGGTTATTGTCAGCACTCTCAGGTGTCTGATCCTCCCTTGGCGTCTGAACGCCAGGATTGGGTGGAAAATGGGCGTTTAACGCCAACTTTTCCCCCTTTTCTGGCGTCTGAACGCCAGAACTGGGCAAGGAATGGGCGTTTAACACCAACTTTCCTTCCCTTTCTGGCGTTTGAACGCCAATAACATTCCTCTCTGGGCTCTTACTGTCCTCAGAGGGATTTTGAACAGTGGTTTAGTTATCCTCTGTCAATTGTTCCTTATTTGATTTTTTACTCTTTGGAGTGATGTTGTTCAGTGTCTTCCCACTCCTTAATTGAACTGCTTGACACTCTCCTGTTATCTGTTTAGACATCTGCTGTTTTGCTTGATTCAACTGCAGTTCTATGTTCCTGTTAGCAACTTTAGTTTCATGGAGCATCTCTTTAAATTCTGCTAACTGTTCTGTCATCAGGAGTAACTGTTGATTAAGCTCAATCATCTGTTCTTGAGGATTAGGATCAGTGACTACTGCCATGACATCCTCTTTTGGAGAGAACTCATTGCTAGAATATAAGTATTGGTTTCTAGCAACAGTGTCTATAAGTTCTTGAGCTTCTTCAATTGTCTTCCTCATGTGTATAGATCCACCAGCTGAGTGGTCTAAAGACATCTGAGCTTTTTCTGTAAGCCCATAGTAGAAGATGTCTAGCTGTACCCACTCTGAAAACATTTCAGAGGGGCATTTTCTAAGCATACCTCTATACCTCTCCCAGGCATTATAAAGGGATTCATTATCCTCTTGTTTGAAGCCTTGGATGTCCAGCCTTAGCTGTGTCATCCTCTTTGGAGGGTAAAAATGATTCAGGAATTTGTCTGATAACTGTTTCCATGTCTTTATGCTTGCTGTAGGTTGGTTATTCAACCACCTTTTAGCTTGATCTTTTACAGCAAATGGAAACAGTAATAGTCTGTAGACATCCTGATCCACCTCTTTATCATGTACTGTGTCAGCAATTTGCAAGAACTGTGCCAGAAACTCAGTAGGTTCTTCCTGTGGAAGACCAGAATACTGGCAATTTTGCTGCACTATGATAATGAGTTGAGGATTTAGCTCAAAGCTGCTTGCTTTGATGGGAGGTGTACAGATGCTACTCCCATATGCAGCTGTAATGGGGTTAGCATATGACCCCAGAGTCCTTCTGGACTGATCAATCCCACTTAGGTCCATAATGGATAAAGGGAAATGATATGGATTGCAGATAGATAAATTTCGTTCTTTTTTTTTTGAATTAACCGAAAAAAAAATAAAATAAAATAAAATAAAACAAAAGGAAATTAAAACAGAAAAATTCGAAAATCAAAATGAAAATAAGATCAAAGCAAATTGAAAACTGAATCAATTAGTTGATTAAAAAGATTTTGAGGTTAGCAATTAAAAAGATATGATTGAAAAAAAAATTTTATGATAAAGATTTGATTTTTGAAAAGAGGAAAGAGAAAAACAACAAAATAACACCAAACTTAAAATTTTTAGAAAATCAAACACAATTTTTTTCGAAAATTTTTAGGAGAAAAACACAAAGAGGACACCAAACTTAGAATTTTTACGGATCAAAAAGGGACTAAGGACATGCAAAATCGAAAATTTTAAAAGAAAAACAAAAGCATGCAATTGACACCAAACTTAAAATATGAAACTGGACTCAAATAAAAGACTCTAAACCAGCAAAAATAAAACAGTCCTAATCTAAGCAACAAGATAAGCCGTCAGTTGTCCAAACTCGAACAATCCCCGGCAACGGCGCCAAAAACTTGGTGCACGAAATTGCAACCACACTTTTGCAACCCCGCACAACTAACCAGCAAGTGCACTGGGTCGTCCAAGTAATACCTTACGTGAGTAAGGATCGATCCCACGGAGATTGTCGGCTTGAAGCAAGCTATGGTTATCTTGTAAATCTTAGTCAGGATATCAGAGATTATCAGGATTGATTGTGAAAAGCAAAAGAACATGAAAAAAGTACTTGTTATGCAGTAATGGAGAATAGGTTGAGGTTTTGGAGATGCTCCATCTTCTGAATCTCTGCTTTCCTACTGTCTTCTTCCTCAAACACGCAAGGCTCCTTCCATGGCAAGCTGTATGTAGGGTTTCACCGTTGTCAGTGGCTACCTCCCATCCTCTCAGTGAAAACGTTCCTATGCTCTGTCACAGCATGGCTAATCATCTGTCGGTTCTCGGTCAGGCCGGAATAGAATCCAGTGATTCTTTTGCGTCTGTCACTAACGCCCCGCCTGCTAGGAGTTTGAAGCATGTCACAGTCATTCAATCATTGAATCCTACTCAGAATACCACAGACAAGGTTTAGACCTTCTGGATTCTCTTGAATGCCGCCATCAATTCTAGCTTATACCACGAAGATTCCGGTTAAAGAATCCAAGAGATATCTACTCAATCTAAGGTAGAACGGAGGTGGTTGTCAGGCACACGTTCATAGTTGAGAATGATGATGAGTGTCACGGATCATCACATTCATCCGGGTTAAGAACAAGTAATATCTTAGAATGGAAGCAAGCATGATTGAATGAGAAACAGTAGTAATTGCATTAATCCATCAAGACACAGCAGAGCTCCTCACCCCCAACCATGGGGTTTAGAGACTCTTGCCGTGGAAGGTACACAAAGAAACGTGTAAAGTGACATGAGGTACAGATACAATGTCAAAAGATCCTATTAATAGTAAACTAGTAACCTAGGGTGTACAGAATCCAACAGCATCTGCAGCACTTTTCAGTCTCTGAATCAGATTTTTGCTCAGGACCCTCAATTTCAGCCAGAAAATACCTGAAATCACAGAAAAACACACAAACTCATAGTAAAGTCCAGAAAAGTGAATTTTAACTAAAAACTAATAAAATTATACTAAAAACTAACTACATAATACTAAAAACATACTAAAAACAATGCCAACAAGCGTACAAATTATCCGCTCATCAATAGAAAAGCTGGTAAGAGAAGAAAAGTTAGATCGGTATTTGGCAAGCCGAGCAGATGATCCCAAAAAAAGAAGGGATGAAGATGTCGGACAGACAAAACGACCACCCCGTACACCCGAGAGACACGTCCACATGATACCGGGATCTCCAAATCATCTCGCAAAAGATATCTCAAAGAAGTATATCATGTTGAGGGAAGAGAGGAAACACCCGACATCCTCACAATTACTTTTACCAAAAAGGACGCATCCGGCATCATCCTAGGACACGACGATTCTATGGTCATCACTATCGTATTGGCAAACGCAAATCTCCACCGCACACTGATAGACCAAGGAAGCTCCACCAACATATTATTCAAAACTGCCTTCGACAAACTCGGCCTAGAAGAAAAAGAACTCAGGGCATATCCGACAAACCTATTCGGACTGGGGGACACCCCAGTTCAACCACTTGGATACGTCTCACTACACACGACCTTTGGAAAAGGAAACCAGTCAAGAACACTCAAAATAGACTATATTGTGGTCGACGTAAGCTCAGCCTACAATGCCTTAATAGGTTGGACAACATTGAATCAGCTCGGCGCAGTAGTCTTGACTCCACATCTATGCATGAAATTTCCAACTACAGAAGGAATAGCTACAATAAAAGCAGACTAGAAGATGGCGTGCCGCTGTTACAATGAGAGTTTAAGCCTCAGAGGCAAAGGAGAAGAATTCCACACCATCAAACTCGGTGGAGCTCAGAAGCGGGAAGAACTCCGCCCACAACCCAAAGGCGAAGTAGAAAGAGTCCAGATCAGAGATATCCCAGACCAAATAACCAATATTGGTACAATCCTAAAAGGAGACATAAAAGAATCACTCATACAGTTCTTGCGAGATAATCTCGACCTCTTTGCATGGAAGGCCGTAGACATGCCAGGCATAGACCCCAAGTTAATGTGCCACAAGCTAGCAGTCTACCCAAGATCTCAGCCAGTACAATAGAGGCGTAGAAAGCTCGGGCTAGAACAATCCCAAGTTATGGAAGAATAGGTACAAGCTCTACTGGAGGCTGGATTCATAAGAGAAGTCACGTACCCACAATGGCTAGCTAACATTGTCTTGGTGAAAAAATCAAATGGGAAGTGGCGGATGTGCACCGACTACACTGATCTCAACAAAGCCTGCCCAAAAGATCCTTATCCACTCCCGAGTATCGACGCTCTGGTAGATGCCTCTTTCGGATATAAATACCTCTCATTTATGGACGCATATTCGGGATACAATCAAATCCCGATGTATCCACCCGACCAAGAAAAAACCTCGTTCTTAACCCCAAAAGCAAACTACTGCTACATCGTCATGCCTTTCGGACTAAAAAACGCAGGAGCTACCTATTAGAGATTAATGAATAAGATCTTCACAGATCACATCGGAAAAATCATGGAAGTATATGTGGACGACATGTTATTAAAGACACAAAGCGAGAAGACGTTGCTATCCGACCTCACCCAAGTATTCGGCACTATAAGAAGGCATGGCATGCGAATTAATTATGCAAAATGCACCTTCGCAGTAGAAGCTGGCAAGTTCTTGGGTTTTATGCTCACACAAAGAGGAATCGAAACAAATTTGGATAAATGTCGGGCCATACTCGACATGAAGAGTCCAACTTGTGTCAAGGAAGTACAACAACTCAATGGAAGGTTGGCAGCCTTGTCCAGATTTCTAGCTGGATCAGCAATAAGATTACTCCCCTTCTATACTACTCTAAGGAAGGGAAAGACGTTTGAATGGACAACATAGTGCGAGCAGGCCTTCCAGGATTTCAAAGGATTCCTGGGATAGCCACCTATCCTAACTCGGCCTTGGGAAGGAGAACCACTTATATTATATCTCGCAGTAGGAAGTCGGGCAGTAACCTCAGCATTAGTCCGAGAAGACGACAGTGGGCAGCAACCTGTATACTTCATCAGCAAAGCATTACAAGGATCCGAGCTGAACTACCAAAAAATAGAAAAATTTGCCTATGCTCTCATACTAACCTCTCGACGGCTCCGTCCATATTTTCAAGCTCACATCATTAAGGTTTGGACCAACCAACCCATAAAAGGGATTTTGTAGAAAATGGACCTAGCAGGCAGAATCTTGCAATGGGCAGTCGAGTTGTCTGAATTTGACCTTCGATATGAAGCTCGGACAGACATCAAATTACAATATCTAGCCGACTTCATCACAGAATTTACAGACACTCCGGAAAGCCCTACAGAATGAAATCTCTACGTAGACGGTTCCTCAAACAAAACCAGAAGTGGCACAGGCGTGATAATAGAAAGTGATCAGGTTCCCAAATCAAACTTTCCCTTAGATTCGGGTTCCCTGCTTCAAACAACCAAGCCGAATATGAGGCACTACTGGCCGGTTTGAAGCTAGCTAAGGAGGTCGGAGCTCAAAAGCTCATCATCTTCAGCGACTCACATGTAATTACTTCACAAATAGCAGGGAGCTACCAAGCCAAAGATTCTACCATAAAAAAGTACCTGGACAAACCAAGGAATAGCTCAGACAACTCGGAGAATATGAGGTCTGCCACATACCTCGAGAACAGAATGCCCGAGTTGATGCACTCTCAAAATTAGCCAATACCAAACCAGGGGATAACAATAGAAGCCTCATCTAAGAAACACTCCAGAACCCATAAATCACGGAAGAAGAAAAAATCTTAGCCATAACAGATCAGGACCAAGGATGGATGACTCCCATAATCCGCTACCTTAAATTAGAAACACTCCCTACAGATGAAAGGGAGGCAAAAAGGTTGAAGCGGGAGGCACAGTATTACACCATCATAAATGACATCCTATACAAAAGAGGAATCTCGACACCTCTGCTAAAATGCGTACCAACCCCTAACACAAAAGAGGTCTTGGAGGAAGTACACAGTGGCAAGTGCGGTAATCATCTCGAAGCACGAGCCCTCTTAAAAAAGGTACTCTGAGCCGGATTCTTTTGGCTGACCTTGCAGAAAGAAGCGGCCAAATTCGTGAAAACATGCCCACGGTGTCAAAAACATGCTAGCTTCCACAACGCTCCACCAGAGGAGCTCATTAGCGTAACCTCACCTTGGCCATTTCTAAAGTGGGGACTGGACCTCCTCGGCCCTTTCCCCCAAGGATCGGGACAGGTAAAATTCCTCATTGTAGGGGTGGATTATTTCACAAAGTGGATCGAGGTAGAACCTCTGGCCAATGCAACAGCTCAAAGAAGTCAGAAATTCCTATATAGGAACATCGTCACAAGGTTTGGGGTCTCTTACTCCATAACCACCGACAATGGCACCCAATTTACCGACGCAGGCTTTAGGAAATTAGTGGCCGACTTAAGAATAAAACACCAATTTACCTCTGTAGAACACCAGCAGGCTAATGGACAAGCAGAAGCTGCCAATAAAGTCATACTAGCTGGGTTAAAACGAAGGCTACAGGACGCAAAAGGAGCCTGGGCTGAAGAGCTTCCACAATTCCTATGGGCATATAGGACAACTCCACATTCCACCACAAAGGAATCACCCTTCCGACTAGCTTATGGAATGGAGGCAATGATACCGGTAGAGGTCGAAGAAAGATCTCCCAAAGCAATTCTCTACAGTGACAAAGTCAACTCTCAACTTCAAAGGGAAGAACTCTACTTATTTCTAGAAATCCGAGAAAGAGCTCGGATCAGGGAAGAAGTGCTAAAACGTCGCATGGCCTTAAGGTACAATCAAAGGGTAGTACAAAGAAGCTTCGCTAGCAATGATCTTATCCTAATCCGAAATGATATCAGAAGAAGTCGACTGGGAGAGGGAAAGCTAGCGGCTAACTGGAAGGGACCCTACTGAGTCATAGAAGTACTGGGAAAAGGCTACTACAAGGTATCTGAACTCGACGGGCGAGAGCTACCAAGATCGTGGCACGCCTAAAACCTAAGGAGATACTATAGCTAAAAGGTAATTGAGATCTTAGGATAAGGTGCACTCTTTTTCCTGAAAGGGTTTTTTAATGAGGCACCAAGCCAAGATCCATAAATCACTCGACTCAGACATAAAAACTCCTACATGTATATATCTGCATTTTCTTTTGAATAAAGTTTTTTAGATTTTCTACAAACTCCAAAGACGCATTAGTCTGAAACGCTAAAAATTTATCGCCCGATTATAAAGCTACGAGATCGGCAAAAAGTGAAGATCAAATTCACTGTTCGACCCCGATAAAAGACCAAAGGAGGTGAAAACCAAATTCATCAAAAGGTCGACCAAACCAGGATCAAACCTAACTTCGACGAAATCGGCAAAGATGAAAAAGTGACAAAAGAGAATAATGGAAGAAGTTATCGAAAGTGATCCATAGAAAGGACATGACGAGGTGTTAACAAAATGGGTTGCTAAAAATAACTTAAAAGACAGGCCGACGTAAAGAAGTCGGACCAGTCAACCACACTAACCAATGTTATAAAAATTCAATCCCTGGAAAGAGGCATGGCCAGCCCTAAAAAAGAGGATTACTAGAAATAACTTAGAAGAGACCGACATGATGAAGTCGGCCTCCCACAAAAACAAGTTATAAAAGTAATCCCTGAAAGAGACCGGACAAAGGTCCAAGAAAGAGGATTACTAGAAATAACTTAGAAGAGACCGACATGATGAAGTCGACCTCCCACGAAAAAGTTATAAAAAGTAATCCCTGAAAGAGACCTGACAAAGGTCCAAGAAAGAGTATTACTAGAAATAACTCGTAAGGGACCAACATGATGAAGTCGGCCTCCCACGAAAAAGTGATAAAAAGTAATCCCTGAAAGAGACCTGACAAAGGTCCAAGAAAGAGGATTACTAGAAAAAACTCATAAAGGACCGACATGATGAAGTCGGCCTCCCACAAAACAAATTATAAAAATAATCCCTGAAAGAGACCTGACAAAGGTCCAAGAAAGAGGATTACTTGGTATCCGAAGTAAGGAAGTCTACATACAAGTCGGACCCAAACAACCACAACCTTAAAAAGAAACAAGCCACAAGTATGAAAATACAAGGGCAATCCAAAGAGGTCAGGCAGTAAGGTTCCAACACTCTAAAAGAGGTACCAGACAGATGCAGACAAACGTGTCACTAAAAGCACTAGTTGTAATAATAACAAACTCAAGAGGCCACCAAAATCAGCCCCAAGAGCTTGAAAACTACTTCGTTTTTCAAAATAAAGTTACTAAACAAGCAATTAGAAAAGTAGCAGAAAGTCAGAATTACCAGTTACAGAATATAAAAAGTTCAAAAGCCCACAAGCTGGGCTATCTACACAAACATCTAGAATAATCATTGAGGACCCGAAAACTTCCCGGCAGCATTAACACGGGGTGAAGGAGGACGAGTCTGAAGAGGCACCGCATTCACTATCCCATCATCCCGGTTCAAGATTTGACAATCAGGTTCTGACTCAGGATAACCAACCTCAGCTGAAGAAGGTAAAGAGGTCGGTGCAACAGAGGTTTTTGTGGCAGGCATTGAAGGAAGGACGACATCATCATCATCAAGGTCATTAGGAACGATTTTACCGTCTTTCACAATGTTGTCCAAACTGAAAAGAGTAAGGTCGAGCTCGGGTGCAAGAATCCAAACCTACTCCTTTAGGTTCTCATAAGCAGCATTTACACTACCTACAAGGTGACCCTGAAGCTCAGCATAATCAGCTCGAGCAGACTCTAAATCATCCCTGAGATGCATCGTCTCCCTATAGGTCGTGACATAGCTATCCTTGTGCTTCAATGCCGTATCCTCAGCCAACCTCACAGAAGTCGCCAAGGCAAGAGAACTAGCCTTTTCGCCCTCCAACTCCTTCTCCAGCTTGGTCACTTTCACCTCAAGCTCCTCCTTCAAACCCTTCATCCGGTCGAACTCTGACTTAGCTTCCTCTATAAAGGCTTTTGTAGCATGAATGGGAAGATCTTGGGCAGTCTGATATAAAGCCGCACCCATGTGTGCCATCTTGACACTGCTCCGAGTAATAAAGTCCAAATGACGAAGAAGAGAAACATCGTCAGTAGGCATGGTACCATAAGGACCGATTTGCTGGTCCACAAACTCGACGGCGTCAAAATCAGGAGCATCAAGGTTAAATGGCTCCGTAGTTTTTTGCTTTTTCGGAGGAGGAGCGCCGGTAGAAAAAGAGGTAGCAGCAGAAGCCTGTGAAGGATCGGCCAAACGAACCTGAGGAGTAGGGATCATCCTCCTCGGTCCAGGAGAGCTCGGAACAGATGGCTTTGATAAAACCTGAGAGGACCCCTCCCCAGCCACCTTGGCCGGGATATTTTGAGCCGTAGTAGCCTTCCTCGCCTTCTTAAAGGCCTTCATCGAGTCATTATTTTTGTTCATCTCTGAAAAACAAAATACAACAGTTTACAAGCCAGAAAAGAAAATAGAAAACAAAAAACAAAAACATATCAATTTATAATACCCAGCATAGCGCGGATTAGGGATGGATCCCCCAAAATTTTCTTGGTATCAAGATGGGGAGGCTCCCCCCAAATATCCTCTAAGACAGCCATAAAAGCCTGCTCAACCTTGTCCAACATTTCCCAAGTGTACCTAGACACCACTACATTCTTTTGCCATTCTAAAGGGAAACGAGGCTTGCCATTCTCATCCAAAAAGAAAGGGCGAGCTCCTTCAACAGCTCGGATCTTAAAGAAGTAATTCTTAAAATCCCAAAAGGACTCATCATACATGGAAAAAACTTTATGCCCCTGGGCCGACCTAAAAGAAATCCAAGAAGCTTTCTTTTTGGTAGTTCCAGGCTTGGTCAACACAAACAGGTATAGAAAAAGAGTTTGAGAAGGCATAACACCAAATTCATGACAAACCAACTGAAAAATCTTAATGAAACCCCAAGAATTCGGATGAAGTTGAGATGGGGCCACATTACAAGACCATAACAGGTCGGTCTCAAAAGAAGTAAAGGGAAGGGTGATGTTCATCTGGCTAAAAAAGAAATCATATGCATAAAAGAAGGGACGCTCCCCCTGGGTCAGAACAGGAAAGCAGACCCTTTCATCAGAATCAGGTGCTACCAATTCATAGTTGCTTTCTTGATTCTCACTACTACATATTTGATGATGTTTCCTTAGCTCCACACAAAATTCCGAGTTAGCTAGAGATACACACAGCAACACAAGGGAGTCCAACCAGTCAGACATCCCCTCAGGAACCTTAGAAGACGCCTCAACAATATTTTTGCGAGAAGACATGGCCAACTAATCCAACAAACAAAGAAAAGGAAACGGATTACTAACCCAAACACAAGCTCGAGCAATATGGAAACAACTCGGACAATATGATCCAGAGCAATACAAACAGTAAAAGGAAAGCCCCATGACACACACCAAGGTCCAGGGGCATCCTTTGGAGGCAGTAAAATAAAATGGAAGACTCAAAGAAAACCCATAGAAAGCTAAAACAACCTAGCAAAAGACTCCAAGCAAAGAAGGCGTAAATCAGAGCAAGATCACCAAGAAAATCATGGTTCTCTACAAAGGCAAAACACAACAGAAGAGACTCTTTCTTTCAATCAACACACCGAAGAGAAAAAATGGATTAAGCCACCTCTTAGCTACAGTTTTAGTCTACAAAAAACTACCAAGCAACAAAATATACCAAGAAAAAAATCTTCAAAGACGCAACCCTTCCCAGAATCAAACAAAGCCATTATCCCAACAAAAGCTACAAAATCAGAAGGCAACAAAGTATGCAAAGTCCTAAAAAACCTCAGTCAAGAGAAATACTAGGAGTACGCATAAAAACGAAAAATACATCACAGCAATGAACAAGCACAACAGTACATTCAAGTTTTCCAAACATACAGGTAGAATCAAAGCTTTACCAAAGAGTAAAGAAGAACCAACCTGAACAGAGAAGAAAATTTTGAAGAGATTGAAGACAAAGAGACAGAATCGCCTTTTCGAGCAACAAACAAAACACCAAATGACGTCGTAGAGAGAAACGCGAAAGTGTAAGTCCCAGGCAAAAACTGAAAGCGAGAAAGAGGAAGGAAGTTATAGCAAAAACAGGGAAGAGAAACCGTTTCTTGTGAGAAGTTCAAAATGAAATAAAGAAATGGAACATTAAAAGCATTAATGAGGTTATTAAACCCTCGCGCATTCCCAAAGCAAGGAGACGCGCGCTTTCAAAAGTAAAAATTCAAAAGAAAATGTTTCGCATTCAAAGGAGGACCCTACAAAGGAAGAAATCGACAAGATGCTCGAGTCCGGCTTCACCATAAAAGGATCGAAGTCCTAAAACTGAAGACTCGACCTCAAACAGAAGACCGAGCTCGAGAAGGGGCACTGTTCATACCCTGGGTTGAACTGTCTGACCCGGGATGTTCTACTGATAAGTCGACCGACCTCTTCAGATCAGGACAAATTCGACCTCTTCTCAAAGAGCTCGGCCAAATCACCAGGAAAGCCCGAAAAAGGGCCCAAATGGAGAACCGCGCCCCAAATCCTAAGGCAGCCCAAGCCTATAGGTAGAAGGGCGGTTCCCTTGAAGATAAGATGACCTCACTCAGAAGATAAAAGATAGGATAGGATAACTAACTTATCTTATCCAAGAAGGTCACTCCACACCATTATAAATACACTGGAGCACCCAGGTATAACTCATACTCTGATTCTACTAAAAAACCTTGCTTAATACCCTTGCTAACTTAAGCATCGGAGTCCATTGCAGGTACCACCACCCTCCGGTGACAAAGGGTCAGCAGCATCGCCAGTCCAACAAGTTGGACACGACAGCGCCGACCGCAACACACAAACCAGACCAGTCATCTCCGACTAACACAAAAGATCTCGTCCGAGATGGACCTACAGTTTCAGGTAACTGACGTTGGGATTTTTGCCAGTAAATAATTTCATAAAAACAGTCGCGTTGTAGATATAGTCTCTAAACCGACAGAAATCCCTTCGTACAAACGTTTTGGTTGTCACAAATAATAAACCCCTTAAAAATTGTTAACCGAGTATTTAAACCTCGGGTCGTCTTCTCAAGGAATTGCAGGGAGGTATGTTCTTATTATTGGTTATGAGTTGTAAATTGGGGTTTAGGAGGTAAGGAGGGAATATGTTGAATGACAAATAAAATAAAATAAAATAATAACAATAAAATCTCTTGGCAAGGTATAAGAAATTGGAAGTCCAGACCGAATTATCCTTATCAATGATAATAAAAATTGAATCTTAATTTCACTCAGTTAACCCTTACTTAAAGCAGAGGAAGGTCAAGTGACTAATTAGTTTGATCTTCAAATCTGAGTTAATTCCTAAGAAAAGATTGGGATTATTGAAGTTCAATTCAATTAGAGGAGATAACAATTATCAATTATGCTGTTGAGTTGGATAACTTCCTGAGTTACTGATTTCTTAACCAAAACCAAAAGGAAAGAAAATTGAAGCTACTGGAATAAAAATGCCTTCAGATGGGAGGCAATAATCATGTAAATAAAAGAAAGCAATAATAACTGAAATACCTCAAATAATATTAATTCAAAGAAAATCATAACATGAAAGCCATAAGCCAATTGAGATGTAAATAAAAAATGGAGTAATAAAATAAAATAAATAAAAGTAGAAAATACTTTAAGGGAACATTGAACCTGGGATTTAGAGTCACTCCTAAAACTAAGAGAAGTCCTAAATCCTAATCCTAAGAGAGAGGAGAGAACCTCTCTCTCTAAAACTACATCTAAAACATGAAAAGTGAATTATGAGAGCTTGATGAGTCTCTGCAAGTTCCCTGACTTTAATCTGTGTTTCTGGGCCGAAAACTGGGTTGAAAATGCAGCCCAGAATCTCTGCCAGCGACTTTTGTATTTCTGCAGATCACGCAAGTCACGCGTCCACGTCGTCCACGTGACCGCGTCACTCAGCGTTTTTCGTATCACGCGTCCGCGTCGTCCACGCATTCGCGTCGTATATGCAGCTTCCAATCCGCACGGTCACGTCAGGCACGCGATCGCGTCACTCCGATTTCTTCCATTTCACGCGGTCACGTGAGGCATGCGACCGCGTGACTTCTCGCTGGTCATCTCCTCGATTCCTTGTGTTCCTTCCATTTTTGCACACTTCCTCTTCATCCTCTAATCCATTCCTGCCCTATGAAGCCTGAAACACTTAACACACAGATCAAGGCATCGAATAGTAATAAGAGAGAATTAAGATTAGCTAAATTAAGACCAAAGAAGCATGTTTTCAATCATGTAATAATTTTAGGAAGGAAATATAAATACATGCTAAATACATGAATAAGTGGGTAAAGATCATGATAAAACCACACAATTAAACACATTGTAAACCATAAAATAGTGGTTGATCAACCTCCCCAGACTTAAACATTAGCATGTCCTCATGCTAAACTCAAGGAGACCAAATAAATGAGTAGGAAAAAGCAAGATTCATGCAATGCAACCTATGAATGTGATTGCAACTACATGCAAAGATGATTCTACCTTCTTGGTGAAAAAGCAAATAATTCTTTCAAGAACAAGTATGAACTGGATTTCACTAATTCAAATCACAAAATACAATACAAATAACTTGCAAGAAAAAGATAGCTCATGAAAGCAGGGAACCCTTACTAGTAGTGTATATCATTATAACTCTCAAGTGTCTAGGGTCAATTCTCTCAATTCTCTACTAATCTTGCTTTCTATAGCTTGTTCTTCATCTAACAATCAACAAAATTTTAATGCACCAATACACAAATCAAGAGGTCTTTCAAGGGTTGTAATGGGGTTAGGGTCAAGGTAGGATTGTATTTGGCCAAGTGGACTAAAATTTGAATCCTTAATTAACATAAACTTTCCACCTAACTTAAGACAATCCATTTAATTAAAATACAAAATCTAACTTCCCATTAACTGTATTTACTACATATTTATGCATTCTAAGTTTTGAGTACAGCTCATATGTATTGATCTCACTATTTATTTTGGGGCATTTTGTCCCTTTTTCTTAATTGCTTTTTTTTTTCTTTTCTTTTTCACCTTTTTTTTCTTTTTTTTTTCAATGCATATGATTAAAGTATTGAATGCAATAACATGTGCTCAACCATTATTTTGCACATTTTCACTAAAATATACAGCACCCAATTATTCAAACCAAATATTTCCAAACCCAACTTCCCCACACTTAAATCATGAGCACTTTTACTAGTCTAAGCTAACTAAGGATTCAAATTAAGGACATTATTATTTTTCGCTCAGAGTTAGTAATGTGCTAAAGTAAAGAACAAATGGGTGTATTAGGCTCAAATTGGTTTGCAAAGGATAATGGAAGGGAAGGCCATATGGGTATGTAAGCTCAATGAAATAAGGCCTCAATCATATAAGTGCATGTATACATCAAATAATGGAAATATAGAATCAAGCAAGACAAAGATCACAATTTTAGAGAGAATAACACACACAAAAATAAAATATTGGTTGATAAAATGCAACCAATCAAATAGGCTCAAAATCTCACTGGTTTTGTGTGTTCAAGCTTTAAACCATGTTCCAAAATAATATTTCTTTCTTACAAGTTTTTCAAAAAGTTTTATTCAAATTAGTGAAATACTATAAGAATTTCTTGAAAAAGAGAATATTACTTCAACCAAGTGGTAAAATATGCACAAAATCAAGAAAATATGCAATCAGATATGCAAATGCAACAATGAACAAACAAATAAAATAAAAAATTTGGTGTTGAGTCAAGAATAACTAACCCATGGAGATCGGTATCGACCTCCCCACACTTAAAGATTGCACCGTCCTCGGTGCATGCTGAGATGTGCAGGTGGACGGGTTGCTCCAACTGACGCTTGTAGATGGAGGTGTCTTGGTTGGAGATCTCTTGGTTCCTTTCCTTGCTGGTGTCTTGTCAGTGGCCTTCTCTTTTCCTTTCTTGGTACCCATGCTTAAGGAAGAAGAAAAAGGAAGAGTGTGAAATATAGAAAACTAAGACCGGAAGGAAGGAAATTCAAGTGATAAGGAATGCCAAAGGAAAGATGATAGTCCATCTACATGGTAGCTACAACATGTAGGGAAGACAACAATAAAGATTAAAAATGGCAATTCAAAATAATTAGATGCAAGAGGGTAAAAACATGCAAATAATAGGCATGAGAAGCATAGCTCAAGCATCAAGTAATAAATGTGCCAAATTAAAGAGCATGTGTAATGATGACAATTGTGAATGATAATCCCAAATACATTGGGTGTGCAAGTTAAAATAGGTATGAAAATAATGTAATCCAAATGTATATGAGAGTCATAAGTAAATGTCAATTGTCAAATCTCTTCTCCGAGTAGCCACGTGCTCAAATAAAATAAGGCACTTATCCAAATAAAACTCCAACACCAACATGAAAATGCATGAAAAAGAATTGAAAAAGAAAAAGGAAAGAACAAATAAATGCATTAAATTAAAGAGATAGAAGAGTAGAGGGGAAGAAGAAGAGAAAGAAAGAAGAAAGAAGGAAAGGTAGAAGAAGTAAGGATTAGAAAAGAAAGGATAAGATAAGTGGCACTAATCTGGATAGGTTGTGCGACGCTGGCGACGCGGTCGCGTGGGTGACGTGGCCGCGTGGTGTGTAATAAGGTCAGGCGACGCGGACGCGTGGGTCACGCGATCGCGTCACTTGATTTGTGCTAGTGGCGCGAGTGCAGCCTCGCATTCGCACAACTCTCTGTTTGAATTGCATTTTGTCAAAAATTTGGGTGACGCGATCGCATGGGTGACGCGATCGCGTGGATGGCCATTTTTGAAATACGACACGGCCGCGTGGGGCACGCGTTCGCGTGGGGCACGCGTTCGCGTGGGAGGGCTCGGGCTTCTAGCACGAGTCCAGCCCGATTCCAGCTCAACTTTCGGCCAACACCATTTTTACGTCGAATTTGAGGCACGCGGCTGCGTGGGTGACACGGTCGCATGGGAGGCCAAAGTTCACGCTTGACGCGGACGCGTCAGCGACGCGGTCGCGTGGGACGATTTATGCCACGGGCACGCCTCCAGCCACGCTCTCGCGTGACTCTCTGTTCGATTTCTCTTCTTCACAACGCACATTGGACGCGTCAGCGATGCTGCCGCGTTGCGTGCATGCTTTTTTTTTTAATAATGCAGTATGCAGAATACAATGCTTAATGTGAATGCTATGCATGATTCCAGGTTCAATAAAATAAAATAAAACTCAAAAATAAATAAGACTAAATAAAAATGAAAAAAGGAACGATCATACCATGGTGGGTTGTCTCCCACCTAGCACTTTTAGTTAAAGTCCTTAAGTTGGACCTTTGGTGAGCTCCTTGTCATGGTGGCTTATGCTTGTACTGATCCAGGAATCTCCACCAATGTTTGTATCTCCAGTAACCTCCGGGGTCCCAAACTAAGCACGTAAAGCCCTTACAAAGCTTCAAACAGATTCTTAGGCTCCTGGGGTGACAAATGTCAGAACAGATTCCAGGATCCCAAACCTTACCTTTACACCCGTTTTTGTCTTGATCTGCATTTTTCCAGCCGGGTGACAGGTGATCTGAATTCTCACTGCAGCGACCAAACAGCTTCTTAGACCCATTCAGTTGAGCTCTATACCAACCTTTGCATTTAAACTTAAAGCTTCCAACCATGATGAACCTTGTAGGGCAATTCTTACCACTGGCCATCTTCCTCTTACTCTTAATGTCACAAAGAGCTCTAAGTTGACCATCCATCTCCAGTAGCCCATATTCAAGTAAAATTAGAAAGCTAAGGGATATGAATTTTACTCACTTGAATGTTGTGAAAGATGATGGCAACTTAGGGGGAGGTATCTTCAATGAAATTGCAAGCTCCACTCCCTTGTGCTCTTTTCTGATAATTACCACCTCTTTGCAAGCTTCTTTAATTTCAACCTCTTCCTCTTGGTAGCTTTCTTCCAATTCAATCTTCTCTTCATTACTTTCCAAGGGCATGGGAGGTTGTGCTTTTTCTTCTTGAATCTCCATCTCTTGATTAACCTCTTCCAAGTCTTCAACTGTGATATGCCTTGGAGGTTGTACACCCTCCTCAACATCAATTGCAACCGTCTTGGAAGGAGGCTCTATGTTTTGACTTTCCCATGGATGTTCAGCATCTCCTAAGTCTTCAACCAATTCTTCTTCTTCAATAATTTCGGCTTCCTCTACTTGTTCCAGTACAAAGTCATGCTCCGTACTGTTCACTGGAGTTTCTAGTATCTCCTTCATACTACGTTCTTCATTAGATTGTCCACATGAAGCCATGGGGGTTCCTTGAGTGTCCGAACATCGGGAAGCTAATTGACTCATTATTGCTTGCCCTAATTGATGAATGGTTGCCTGAAATCGATCCACTGTTTCCATGAAATGATCCTTTGTTTCTTGATGCACTCGGCTTTCATAAATAGGATCATAGTGCTCTAGGATTGATGGATATGGAGATGGTGAATATTGAAGTGATGGTTCTTGTGAGTAATTGGGTTGGAATTGGGGTGGTTCTACATATGGTTCATATGGCTCATAAGGTGGTTGGTATGGTGGTTGAGGGTTAGAGTCATATGGAGGTGAATGGTGGTAGTTGACTTGTGAGTGTGGTGGTTCAAAGTTGTGTTGAGGAGAGGGTTTATAGGCATATGGTGGTGGTTGTTGATAGTTTATTGGAGGTGGTTGTTGCCATGAGGGTTGATCAAATCCATATGGCTCCTCCCATCTTTGATTGTTCCAACCTTGATGCATGTTCTTATTGTAATTTCTTCTTCCTGCAACATAATTGTAACCAGACTCATAGCCAAAGGGGTGAGAGTTCATAGTAGCAAACAAAAATTAAAAACAAAGATAAAAACAAATTGAAATTAAAAGGTTATTTTAAATTTTTTTTTTAATTTGAAAATCAAAATTTGAAATTTTGAAAATTAAATTTTGAAATCTGAAATTTGAAATTTTGAATTAAAAATTTTTTTGAAACTTTGAATTTTGAAATTTTGAAAATTGAAATTTAAATATTGAATTTTGGAATTTGATTTTTTTGAAATAAGATAAGATAAAATAAAAATTTTAAAATAAAAACCAATAACCTCTTAATTTACGAAAAAGCAAAAATAAAAACAAAAATAAAAACAAATAAACAAGAAAAAATAAAATATTTACAGTAACCAATAATAAGGCACACGTTTGCAACTCCCCGGCAACGGCGCCATTTTGACGTTGGGATTTTTGCCAGTAAAGAATTTCATAAAAATAGTCGCGTTGTAGATATAGTCTCTAAACTAACAGAAATCCCTTCGTACAAACGTTTTGGTTGTCACAAATAACAAACCCCTTAAAAATTGTTAACCGAGTATTTAAACCTCGGGTCGTCTTCTCAAGGAATTGCAGGGAGGTATGTTCTTATTATTGGTTATGAGTTGTAAATTGGGGTTTAGGAGGTAAGGAGGGAATATGTTGAATGAAAAATAAAATAAAATAAAATAATAACAATAAAATCTCTTGGCAAGGTATAAGAAATTGGAAGTCCAGACCGAATTATCCTTATCAATGATAATAAAAATTGAATCTTAATTTCACTCAGTTAACCCTTACTTAAAGCAGAGGAAGGTCAAGTGACTAATTAGTTTGATCTTCAAATCCGAGTTAATTCCTAAGAAAAGATTGGGATTATTGAAGTTCAATTCAATTAGAGGAGATAACAATTATCAATTATGCTGTTGAGTTGGATAACTTCCTGAGTTACTGATTTCTTAACCAAAACCAAAAGGAAAGAAATTGAAGCTACTGGAATAAAAATGCCTTCAGATGGGAGGCAATAATCATGTAAATAAAAGAAAGCAATAATAACTGAAATACCTCAAATAATATTAATTCAAAGAAAATCATAACATGAAAGCCATAAGCCAATTGAGATGTAAATAAAAAATGGAGTAATAAAATAAAATAAATAAAAGTAGAAAATACTTTAAGGGAACATTGAACCTGGGATTTAGAGTCACTCCTAAAACTAAGAGAAGTCCTAAATCCTAATCCTAAGAGAGAGGAGAGAACCTCTCTCTCTAAAACTACATCTAAAACATGAAAAGTGAATTATGAGAGCTTGATGAGTCTCTGCAAGTTCCCTGACTTTAATCTGTGTTTCTGGGCCGAAAACTGGGTTGAAAATGCGGCCCAGAATCTCTGCCAGTGACTTTTGTAATTCTGCAGATCGCGCATGTCACGCGTCCGCGTCGTCCACATGACCGCGTCACTCAGCGCTTTTCGTATCACGCGTCCGCATCGTCCACGCATTCGCGTCGTATATGCAGCTTCCAATCCGCGCGGCCGCGTCAGGCACTGATGAGCAGATAATTTATACGCTTTTTGGCATTATTTTTAGGTAGTTTTTAGTAAGTTCAAGCTACTTTTAGGGATGTTTTAATTAGTTTTTATGTTAAATTCGCATTTCTGGACTTTACTATTTGTTTGTGTGTTTTTCTGTGATTTCAGGTAATTTCTGGCTGAAATTGAGGGACTTGAGCAAAACTCTGAAAAAGGCCGACAAAAGGACTGCTGATGCTGTTGGAAACTGACCTCCCTGCACTCAAAATGGATTTTCTGGAGTTACCGAACTCCAATTGGCGCGTTTTCAACGGCGTTGGAAAGTAGACATCCAGATCTTTCCAGCAATATATAAAAATCCATACTTTATTCGGAAATTGACGACGTAACTTGGCGTTGAACGCCAAGTACATGCTGCTGTCTGGAGTTAAACGCCAGAAACACGTGATGATCCGGAGTTGAACGCCCAAAACACGTTATAACTTGGCGTTCAACTCCAATAAAAGCCTCAGCTCGTGGATAGATCAAGCTCAGCCCAAACATACACCAAGTGGGCCCCGGAAGTGGATTTATGCATCAATTACTTACTCCTGTAAACCCTAGGAGCTAGTTTATTATAAATAGAACTTTTTACTATCATAATCTCATCCTGGATTGTATTTTGAATCCGGTGATCACGTTTTGGGGGCTGGCCATTCGGCCATGCCTGAACCTTTCACTTATGTATTTTCAACGGTGGAGTTTCTGCACACCATAGATTAAGGGTGTGGAGCTCTGCTGTACATCAAGTTTCAATACAATTACTATTACTTTCTATTCAATTCTCTTTTATTCTTATTCCAAGCTATACGTTGCACAACACTTTGATGAATGTGATGATCCGTGACACTCATCATCATTCTCACCTATGAACGTGCGTGATTGACAACCACTTCCGTTCTACCTTAGGCCGGACGCATATCTCTTAGATTCCCCAACAGAATCTTCGTGGTATAAGTTAGATAGATGGCGGCATTCATGAGGATCCGGAAAGTCTAAACCTTGTCTATGGTATTCCGAGTAGGATTCTGGGATTGAATGACTGTGATGAGCTTCAAACTCCTGAAGGCTGGGCGTGATGACAAACGCAAAAGAATCAAGAGATTCTATTCCAACCTGATTGAGAACCGACAGATGATTAGTCGTGCTGTGACAGAGCATAGGACCATTTTGACTGAGAGGATGGGATGTAGCCATTGACAACGGTGATGCCCTACATACAGCTTGCCATGGAAAGGAGTAAGGAGGACTGGAAGAGTGAGTAGTGAAGTAGAGTTTCAAGAGGAGCACAGCATCTCCATATGCCTATCTGAAATTCCCACTATTGATTTACATAAGTATTTCTATCTTATTTTATTTAGTAGTTTTATTATTAATTTTCGAAAATCCATAAACCAATTTAATCTGCCTAACTGAGATTTACAAGATGACCATAGCTTGCTTCATACCAACAATCTCTGTGGGATCGACCCTTACTCACGTAAGGTTTATTACTTGGATGACCCAGTACACTTGCTGGTTAGGTTGAACGGAGTTGTGGAAAGAAAGTGCTGAGTTAATTTTTATGCACATGCCAAAGAGCCATTATTGTTGATCACAATTTCGTCCACCAAGTTTTTGGCGCCGTTGCCGGGGATTGTTCGAGTATGGACAACTGACGGTTCATCTTGTTGCTCAGATAAGGTAATTTTCTTTTCAAAAAAAAAAATATTTTTCAAAATTTTTCTTTTATTTTTCGTTTTTCCAAACTATATTTTCGAAAAAAAAAATAATAAAAATACAAAAAAAATTCATAAAATCATAAAAAAAATATTTTGTGTTTCTTGTTTGAGTCTTGAGTCAACTTTTAAGTTTGGTGTCAATTGCATGCTTTAAAATTTTTCTTGCATTTTTCGAAAATTCATGCATTCATGGTGTTTTTCATGATCTTCAAGTTGTTCTTGACAAGTCTTCTTGTTTGATCTTGATGTTTTCTTGTTTTGTGTTGTTTGTTTTTTTTTATGCATTTTTTGTTTGTTAGAGTCCATGCATTAAAGATTTCTAAGTTTGGTGTCTTGCATGTTTTCTTTGCATCAAAAATTTTTCAAAAATATGTTCTTGATGTTCATCATGATCTTTAAGGTGTTCTTGGTGTTCATCTTGACATTCATAGTGTTCTTGCATGCATTAAGTGTTTGATCCAAAATTTTCATGTTTTGGGTCATATTTGTGTTTTTCTCTCTCATAATTAAAAAAATCAAAAATAAAAAATTATCTCTTCCTTATTTCCCTCCAAATTTTCGAAATTTTGGGTTGACTTGGTCAAAAATTTTTAAAAATTAGTTGTTTCTTACGAGTCAAGTCAAAATTTTAATTTTAAAAATCTTATATTTTAAAAATCTTTTTCAAAAATCATATCTCTTCCATTTTTTTTCTTATTTTCGAAAATTTTAAAAATTATTTTTAAAAATTCTTTTCTTATCTTTATATCATATTTTCGAAAATATGCTAACAATTAAGGTGATTAATTCAAAAATTTGAAGTTTGTTACTTTCTTGTTAAGAAAGGTTCAATCTTTAAAATTCTAGAATCTTATCTTGTAGTTTCTTGTTAGTTAAGTCATTTTAAAAATTAAATCTTTTTCAAAATATCTTTTTCTTAAAATTTTATCTTATCTTTTTATCTTATCCTTCTCAAAATTTTATCTTTTTCAAAATTTGATTTCAAAATATCTTATCTAAACTTCTTATCTTCTTATCTTTTAAATTTTGATTTCAAATCTTTTTCAATTAACTAACTAACTTTTTGTTTGTTTCTTATCTTTTTCAAAACCACCTAACTACTTTTCTCTCTCTAATTTTCGAAAATATCTCACTTCTTTTTCAAAAATTCTTTTTGTTCTAAATTTTAATTTTAATTATGTCTTATATTTAATTTTCGAAAATTACTAACCCTTTCTCAAATTATTTTCAAAATTCTCCCTCTCTTTTCTTATTCTATTTAATTATTTAATTACTAACACTTCTCTTCACCTCTCTCCATCTAAATATCCGAACCCACTCTTCTACATTCTTCTCCCATTTCTTTTTCTACTAACATAAAGGAATTTCTATACTGTGACATAGAGGATTCCTCTTTCTTTTCTTGTTTTCTTCTCTTTCATATGAGCAGGAACAGGGAAAAAGGCACTCTTGTTGAAATTGATCCTGAACCTGAAAGGACTCTGAAAAGGAAACTAAGAGAAACTAAATTACAACAATCCAGAAACAACCTTTCAGAAATTTTCGAACAAGAGAAGGAGATGGCAGCCGAAAATAATAATAATGCAAGGAGAATGCTTGGTAACTTCACAAAGCCAACATCCAAATTTGATGGAAGAAGCATCTCCATTCCTGCCATTGGAGCCAATAATTTTGAGCTTAAGCCTCAACTGGTTGCTTTAATGCAACAAAACTGCAAGTTTTATGGACTTCTATCTGAAGATCCTTATCAGTTTTTAACTGAGTTCTTGCGGATCTGTGAGACTGTAAAGACGAATGGAGTTGATCCTGAAGTCTACAGACTCATGCTTTTCCCTTTTGCTATAAGAGACAGAGTTAGAATATGGTTGGATTCACAACCTAAGGATAGCCTGGACTCCTGGGATAAGCTGGTCACAGCCTTCTTGGATAAATTCTTTCCTCCTCAAAAGCTGAGCAAGCTGAGAGTAGATGTTCAAACCTTCAAACAAAAAGATGGTGAATCCCTCTATGAAGCTTGGGAAAGATACAAGCAGCTGACCAAAAGATGTCCATCTGACATGTTTTTAGAATGGACCATATTAGATATATTTTATTATGGTCTATCTGAATTTTCAAAAATGTCATTGGACCATTCTGCAGGTGGATCTATTCACCTAAAGAAAACGCCTGAAGAGGCTCAAGAGCTCATTGACATGGTTGCAAACAACGAATTCATGTACACTTCTGAGAGGAATTCCGTGAATAATGGGATACCTCAGAAGAAAGGAGTTCTTGAAATTGATGCTCTGAATGCCATATTGGCTCAGAATAAAGTGTTGACTCAACAGGTCAACATGATCTCTCAAAATCTGAATGGATGGCAACATGCATCCAACAGTACTAGAGAGGCAGCTTCTGAAGAAGCTTATGATCCTGAGAACCCTGCCATGGCAGAGGTTAATTACATGGGTGAACCTTATGGAAACACCTTTAACTCATCATGGAGAAATCATCCGAATTTCTCATGGAAGGATCAACAAAAGCCTCAACAAGGCTTTAACAATGGTGGACGCAATAGGCTGAGCAATAGCAAGCCTTTTCCATCATCTTCTCAGCAACAGCCAGAGAATTCCGAACAAAACACTTCTAATTTAGCCAATCTAGTCTCTGATCTGTCAAAGGCCACTTTCAGTTTCATGAATGAAACAAGATCCTCCATCAGAAATCTGGAGGCACAAATAGGCCAGCTGAGTAAGAAAGTTATTGAAACTCCTCCCAGTATTCTCCCAAGCAATACAAAAGAGAATCCAAAAGGAGAGTGCAAGGCCATTGATATAATCAATGTGGCCGAATGCACAAGGGAGGAGGAGGACGAAAATCCTAGTGAGGAAGACCTCCTGGGACGTCCCTCAAGCAAGAAGGAATTTCCTATTAAGGATCCAAAGGAATCTGAGGCTCATATAGAGACCATAGATATTCCATTAAATCTCCTTCTGCCATTCATGAGCTCTGAAGACTATTCTTCCTCTGAAGAGGATGAAGATGTGACTGGAGAGCAAGTTGCTCAATACTTAGGAGCTATCATGAAGCTGAATGCCAAGTTGTTTGGTAATGAGACTTGGGAAAGTGAACCTCCCTTGCTCATTAGTGAACTGGATACCTGGATTCAGCAAATTCTACCTCAAAAGAAACAAGATCCTGGCAAGTTTTTGATACCTTGTACCATAGGCACCATAACCTTTGCAAAAGCTCTGTGTGATCTGGGGTCAGGGATAAATCTTATGCCACTCTCTGTAATGGAGAAGATGGGGATCATTGAGGTACAACCTGCCTTGTTCTCATTACAATTGGTAGATAAGTCATTGAGACAAGCTTATGGAATAGTAGAGGACGTGTTAGTAATGGTTAAAGGCCTTTACATCCCTGCTGATTTCATAATCTTAGACACTAGGAAGGAAGAGGATGATTGCATCATCCTTGGAAGACCTTTCCTAGCCACAGCAGGAGCTGTGATAGATGTCAACAGAGGTGAATTAGTCCTTCAATTGAATGAGGACTACCTTGTGTTTAAGGCACATGGCCATCCCTCTGTGACAAAAGAGAGTAAGCATGAAGAGCTTCTCTCAGTTCAGAGTCAAGAAGAGCCCCCACAGTCAAACTCTAAATTTGGTGTTGTGAGGCCACAACCAAACTCTAAGTTTGGTGTTAGAATCCCATATCCAAACTCTAAGTTTGGTGTTGGCACTATACAACATTGACCTGATCACCTTGTGGCTCCATGAGAGCCACTGTCAATCTATTGACATTAAAGAAGTGCTTGTTGGGAGGCAACCCAATTTTATTTATCTAATTTTATTCTATTTTATTGTTATTTTGTGTTTTATTAGGTACATGATCATGAAGAGTCACGAAAAAATCATAAAAATTAAAACAAAATCAAAAACAGCAGAAGAAAAAAATCACACCCTGGAGGAAGCACAGTCTGGCGTTTAACGCCAGTAACATGCATCTGGCCGGCGTTCAATGCCAGAACAGAGCATCATTCTGGCGTTGAACGCCAGAAACAAGCAACATTCTGGCACTGAACACCAGGAATGTGCCTAAGGAAGAAAAACTGGCACTGAACGCCAGTAACAAGCATCAAACTGGCGTTCAACGCCAGAAACATGTTACATGTGGGCGTTGAATGCCCAGAATGTGCACCACACGGCGTTTAAACGCCAGAATGGTGTGCAAAGGCATTTTACATGACTATTTGGTGCAGGGATGGAATTCCTTGACACCTCAGGATCTGTGGACCCCACAGGATCACTCCAGGATCTGTGGATCCCACAGGATCCCCACCTAACATATTCCCACCTTACCTCCTAATCCTAGTTTTACTCTTCCCCATATCACACTTCCCAAAAACCCTTCACCAATCACCTCAACATCTCTTCCCAATCACCTATTCACCACTCACATCCAACCACTCTTCCCCATAAACCCCACCTACCCTCAAAAATTCAAAACCATTTTCCCACCCATTCCCACCCTAAATGGCCGAATACACACTCTCCCCTCTCCCTATATATACTCTTCCATTCTACTTCATTTTCACACAACACAACCCCCTCTTCCTCACCTTGGCCAAACCTATATCTCTCCTTCTCCTCCATATTTTCTTCTTCTTCTTCTTCTCTTCTTTCTTCTCTTGCTCGAGGGCGAGCAATATTTTAAGTTTGGTGTGGTAAAAGCATAAGCTTTTTTGTTTTTCCATTACCATCAATGGCACCTAAGGCCGGAGAATCCTCTAGAAAAGGAAGAGGGAAGACAAAAGCTTCCACCTCCGAGTCATGGGAGATGGAAAGATTCATCTCCAAAAGCCATCAAGACCACTTCTATGATGTTGTGGCAAAGAAGAAGGTGATCCCTGAGGTCCCTTTCAAGCTCAAGAAAAATGAGTATCCGGAGATCCGACATGAAATCCGAAGAAGAAGTTGGGAAGTCCTAACCAACCCCATGCAACAAGTCAGAATCTTAATGGTTCAAGAGTTCTATGCCAATGCATGGATCACTAGGAACCATGATCAAAGTATGAACCCGAGTCCAAAGAATTATCTCACAATGGTTCGGGGGAAATACTTAGATTTTAGTCCGGAAAATGTGAGGTTGGCATTCCACTTGCCCATGATGCAAGGAGATGAACGCCCCTACACTAGAAGGGTCAACTTTAATCAAAGGTTGGACCAAGTCCTTATGGACATATGTGTGGAAGGAGCTCAATGGAAGAGAGACTCCAAAGGCAAGCCAGTCCAACTAAGAAGACTGGACCTCAAGCCTGTAGCTAGAGGATGGTTGGAGTTCATTCAACGCTCCATCATTCCCACTAGCAATCGATCTGAAGTTACTGTGGATCGGGCCATCATGATTCATAGCATCATGATTGAAGAGGAAGTAGAAGTTCATGAGGTCATCTCCAATGAAATCTACAAAATAGCTGACAAGCCCTCCAACACGGCACGGTTAGCTTTTCCTCACCTTATTTGCCATCTATGTTACTGATGAGCGGATGATTTGTATACTTTTTGGCATTGTTTTTAGTATGTTTTTGATATGATCTAGTTAGTTTTTAGTATATTTCTATTAGTTTTTAGTTAAAATTCACTTTTCTGGACTTTACTATGAGTTTGTGTGTTTTTCTGTGATTTCAGGTATTTTCTGGCTGAAATTGAGGGACCTGAGCAAAAATCTGATCCAGAGACCAAAAAGGACTGCAGATGCTGTTGGATTCTGACCTCCCTGCACTCGAAGCGGATTTTCTGGAGCTACAGAAGCCCAATTGGCGCGCTCTCAACGGCGTTGGAAAGTAGACATCCTGGGCTTTCCAACAATATATGATAGTCCATACTTTGCCCAAGATTTGATGGCCCAAACCGGCGTTCAAAGTCACCTCAAGAAATCCCAGCGTTAAACGCTGGAACTGGCACCCAAATGGGAGTTAAACGCCCAAACTGGCACCAAGGCTGGCGTTTAACTCCGAGAAGAGTCTCTACACGAAATTTGCTTCATTGCTCAGCCCAAGCACACACCAAGTGGGCCCGGAAGAGGATTTTTATGTCATTTACTCATTTCTGTACACCTTAGGCTACTAGTTTCTTATAAGTAGGACCTTTTACTATTGTATTAAAAATCTTTGGATTGTTTTTGATCCTTTGATCATCTTTGGACATCTAGTTCTTAGATCATTTGGGGGCTGGCCTCACGGCCATGCCTAGACCTTGTTCTTATGTATTTTCAACGGTGGAGTTTCTACACACCATAGATTAAGGTGTGGAGCTCTGCTGTACCTCGAGTATTAATGCAATTACTATTGTTCTTCCATTCAATTCCGCTTGTTCTTTTACCAAGATATCACTTGTTCTTCAACATGATGAAGGTGATGATTGACGCCCATCACCATTCTCACCTATGAACAAGGTGACTGACAACCACTCTTGTTCTACAAGCATTCGAGGCTTGGTGAATATCTCTTGGATTTCTGATTGCATGATGCATGGTTGATCGCCTGACAACCGAGTGCTCGCCTGACAAACGAGCCAGCCATTCCGTGAGATCAGAGTCTTCGTGGTATAGGCAAGAACTGATGGCAGCATTCAAGAGAATCCGGAAGGTCTAACCTTGTCTGTGGTATTCTGAGTAGGATTCAATGACTGAATGACTGTGACGTGCTTCAAACTCCTAGCAGGCTAGGGCGTTAGTGACAGACGCAAAAGTATCAATGGATATTATTCCGGCCTGAACGAGAACCGACAGCTGAATTCCGCTATGCCGTGACAGGACATATGCAATCGCTTTCACTGAGAGGATGGGAGGTAGCTGCTGACAACAGTGAGACCCTACACAAGCTTGCCATGGAAAGGAGTAAGAAAGGATTGGATGAAGACAGTAGGAAAGCAGAGAGACGGAAGGGAAGGCATCTTCATACACTTGTCTGAAGCTCTTACACCAATGATACATAAGTATCACTATCTTTATCTTCTATGTTATTTTCGTTCATCATCATATATATTTGAGTTTGCCTGACTAAGATTTACAAGATGACCATAGCTTGCTTCAATGCTAACAATCTCCGTGGGATCGACCCTTACTCACGTAAGGTTTATTACTTGGACGACCCAGTGCACTTGCTGGTTAGTTGTGCGAAGTTGTGTAATGCCATGGTATTGAGCCACCAAGTTCTTGGAGTTCATGACCAGGGATTATTTGAGTTGTAAAAAAGTATTGTTCACAATTTCGCGCACCAAGTTTTTGGCGCCGTTGCCGGGGATGTTCAAGTTTTGAGCAAGCTTTTGGTAACATCAGTGCCAAGATCCGGCAACAACATCAAGTTTTTGGTGTTATTGCCCGGGATTGTTTAGGCTGGACAACTGACGGTTCATCTTGTTGCTTAGATTAGGTATTATTTTTTTTTCGAAATTCTTGAAGATGAATCCTAGAGTTTCATGATGATTTGTTGAAATCTGGCTGGCTGAGAAGCCATGTCTAATCTGATTGGACCGAGGTTTCAACTTATCACCACAAGAGCTTGTTGATTCTCATCATTTTGCTCTTGGAGCAGTGATCTGCTAAGATTTGGCTGACCTTTGGTCATGTCTAGTGTTTTGGACCGAAGCTTTCTTTGAAAGCTTGGCTGGCTGTGAAGCCATGTCTAATTCCTGGACCGGAGTCTCAGACTAGCACTGCACTGATTCCTGGAATTCTCATTAAGAATTTTGATACCTTTTCCCATTTAATTTTCGAAAAACACAAAAAACAAAAAAAAATTACAAAATCATAAAAAGACCAAAAATATTTGATGTTTCTTGCTTAAGTTTAGTGTCTCATCCTAAGTTTGGTGTCAAATGCATGTTTTTGTTATAATTTTCGAATCCATGCATATATTTCTTTGTTTTGATCTTTGAATTCTATTGACTTGAAGTATTTTGTGTGTCTCATATGCATTTTCATATTGTTAGTGTCAGTAGTACACAAACTGCTATGTTTGGTGTCTTGCATGCATTGTTATTTGATTCTTGTCACATTTTGATTATTAAAAAAATCCAAAATATTTTTAATTTGTGTCTTTTCAAGTCAATGATACAAAGAATTGAAGATTCAGAACATACTGCAGAGGAATTATACAGAAAAAGCTGAGCATTCAAAATGCCCAGTGAAGAAGGCAGACTGGCGTTTAAACGCCAGCCAGGGCACCTGGTTGGGCGTTTAACGCCCAAAGAGGTAGCATTTTGGGCGTTAAACGCCAGAATGTATACCATTCTGGGCGTTTAACGCCAGGATGGTGCTAGGGGGAAGATTTTGTTTTCAAATCAATTTTTTTTTAGTTTTTCAAAATCAAATCTTTTTCAAATCAAATCTTTTCAATCAAATGTTTTCAAAATCAATTTCTTTCCTTTTTAAAAGATACTTACTAACAATTAATGATTTGATTGAACATCTCAAAATTGTTGCCTTTTCTGTTGAGAAAGGTTTTATGTTTAAATCATATCTTTTCTTGTTAGGCAAGTTATTAATTTTTAAAATCAAATCTTTTTCAAATTGTTTTCAAATTACATCTTTTAAAATTGTTTTCAAATCATATCTTCTCAATCACATCTCTTTGACCATAACTTTTCAATCATATCTTCTCAACCACATCTTTTTCAAAATAGTTTTCAATCAAATCTTTTTTGATGTCTAATTTCAAAATCTTTTTTTCGAAAATCACTTGATTTCTTTCCCACTTTTGTTTTCGAAAATCAATTAGTGTTCTTCAAAAATGTTTTCAAAATTTTATAATTAATTTTCGAAAATTACCCCCCCTTTCTTCTTCACATCCTTCTATTTATGGAGTATCACTCCTTCTTAATGCACAATTCGAACTATATCTGATCAAGTTCGAATTCTCCTTCTTCTTTCTTCTATTTTTCTTTTCCTCTGACACCTAAAGGAATCTCTATACTGTGACATAGAGGATTCCACACTTTCTTGTTCTCTTCTCTTTCATATGAGCAGGAGCAGAGACAAAGGCATTCTTGTTGAGGCTGATCCTGAACCTGAAAGGACCTTGAAGAGAAAGCTAAGAGAAGCCAAAACACAACTCTCTTTAGAGCACCTGACCGAATTCTTCAAGGAAGAAGAACAAATGGCAGCCGAAAACAACAACAATGCCAACAATGCAAGGAAGGTGCTTGGTGACTTTACTGCACCTACTCCTGATTTCTATGGGAGAAGCATCTCTATCCCTGCCATTGGAGCAAACAACTTTGAGCTTAAGCCTCAATTAGTTTCTCTAATGCAACATAATTGCAAGTTTCATGGACTTCCAATGGAAGATCCTCATCAGTTTTTAGCTGAGTTCTTGCAAATCTGTGACACAGTCAAGACTAATGGGTTAACCCTGAGGTCTATAGACTGATGCTATTCCCTTTTGCTGTAAGAGACAGAGCTAGAATATGGTTGGATTCTCAACCTAAAGAAAGCCTGGACTCTTGGGAAAAGCTAGTCAATGCCTTCTTGGCAAGTTCTTTCCACCACAAAGATGGAGTAAGCTTAGAGTGGAAGTCCAAACCTTCAGACAGAAGGATGGAGAATCCCTCTATGAAGCTTGGGAAAGATACAAACAATTAATCAGAAAATGTCCTTCTGACATGCTTTCTGAATGGAGCATCATAGGTATTTTCTATGATGGTCTCTCTGAACTATCCAAGATGTCTTTGGATAGCTCTGCTGGAGGATCTCTTCATCTGAAGAAGACGCCTACTGAAGCTCAAGAACTGATTGAAATGGTTGCAAATAACCAATTCATGTACACTTCTGAAAGGAATCCTGTGAACAATGGGACTAGTCAGAAGAAAGGAGTTCTTGAAATTGACACTCTGAATGCCATTTTGGCTCAGAATAAAATATTGACTCAACAAGTCAATCTGATTTCTCAAAGTCTGTCTGGAATGCAAAATGCACCAAACAGTACTAAGGATGCTTCATCTGAGGAAGAAGCTTATGATCCTGAGAACCCTTCAATGGAAGAGGTAAATTACCTGGGAGAACCCTATGGTAACACCTATAATTCTTCATGGAGAAATCACCCAAATCTCTCATGGAAGAATCAAGAGAGACCTCAACAAGGTTTCAATAATAATGGTGGAAGAAACAGGTTTAACAATGGTAAACCTTTTCCATCATCTTCTCAGCAACAGACAGAGAGCTCTAAGCAGAATACCTCTGACTTAGCAACCATGGTCTCTGATCTAATCAAAACCACTCAAAGTTTCATGACTGAAACTAGATCCTCCATTAGGAATTTGGAAGGACAAGTGGGTCAGCTGAGCAAGAAAATTACTGAACTTCCCCCAAGCACTCTCCCAAGTAACACTGAAGAAAATCCAAAAAGAGAGTGCAAAGCCATAAATATGGCCGAATTCTGGGAGGAAGAAGAAGCAGTGAACGCCACTGAGGAAGGCCTCACTGGACGTCCACTGGCCTCCAATGAGTTCTCCATTGAGGAACCTTGGGAATCTGAAGCTCAAACTGAGACCATAGAGATTCCCTTGGACTTACTACTGCCTTTCATGAGCTCTGATGAGTATTCTTCCTCTGAAGAGGATGAGTATGTCACTGAAGAGCAAGTTGCTAAATACCTTGGAGCAATCATGAAGCTAAATGACAAGTTATTTGGAAATGAGACTTGGGAGGATGAACCACCTTTGCTCACCAAAGAACTGGATGACTTGTCTAGGCAGAAACTGCCTCAAAAGAGGCAGGATCCTGGAAAGTTTTCTATACCTTGTACCATAGGCACCATGACCTTCAAGAAGGCCTTGTGTGACTTAGGGTCAAGTGTAAACCTCATGCCCCTCTCTGTAATGGAGAAATTAGGGATCTTTGAGGTGCAAGCTGCAAGAATCTCATTAGAGATGGCAGACAATTCAAGAAAACAAGCTCATGGACTTGTAGAGAATGTTTTGGTGAAGATTGAAGACCATTACATCCCTACTGATTTCATAGTCCTAGAGACTGGGAAGTGCATGGATGAATCCATCATCCTTGGCAGACCCTTCCTAGCCACAGCAAAGGCTGTGATTGATGTTGATAGAGGAGAGTTGATCATTCAAGTGAATGAAGAATCCTTGGTGTTTAAGGCCCAAGGATATCCCTCTGTCATCATGGAGAAGAAGCATGAAGAGCTTCTCTCAAAACAGAGCCAAACAGAGCCCCCACAGTCAGACTCTAAGTTTGGTGTTGGGAGGCCACAATCAAACTCTAAGTTTGGTGTTGAACCCCCACATTCAAACTCTAAGTTTGGTGTTGGGAAGTTCCAACACGGTTCTGAGCATTTCTGAGGCTCCATGAGAGTCCTCTGTCAAGCTAATGACATTAAAGAAGCGCTTGTTGGGAGGCAACCCAATGTTTTATAGTTAACTATTTTCTTTTGTTATTTTATCTTTTTTGTAGGTTGATGATCATAAGAAGTCACAAAAACAATGAAAAAAGCAAAAACAGAATGAAAAACAGGAAGAAAAACAGCACACCCTGGAGAAGAAGAAGCTGGCGTTCAAACGCCAGTAATGCTAGCTGTTGGGCGTTTAACGCCCAGTCTGGCACCATTCTGGGCGTTTAACGCCAGAAAGGGGCACCAGACTGGCGTTAAACACCAGTAAAGGGCAAAAACCTGGCGTTAAACGCCAGGAATGGGCACCAGCCCGGCGTTTAACGCCAGAAAAGGCTCAAAACGTGGATTTTGATGCCATTTGGTGCAAGGATGCCTTTTCCTTGACACTACAGGATCTGTGGACCCCACAGAACCCTACCATCACTCTCTCTCTTCTTCCCCAATTCACCAATCACCTCAACACCTCTTCCCCAAAAACCCCTCACCTATCAAATCCCATCTTTCTCTTCACCACTCACATCCATCCTTCATAAAACCCCACCAACCTCACCCTTCAAATTCAAACCACTTTCCTTCCCAAACCCACCCTCAAATGGCCGAACCCTCATCCCCTTCTTTCCTATATAAACCCCTCTTTACCCCTTTATTTTCCCACTACCTAAACACCACTTCTCCCCCTCCTTGGCCGAATACACCACCATCTCCCTCTTCCTCATTTCTTCTTCTTCTACTCTCTTCTTTTTTCTTTTGCTCGAGGACGAGCAAACATTTTAAGTTTGGTGTGGTGAAAGCGTTGCTTTTTCGTTTTTCCATAACCATTTATGGCATCCAAGGCCGGAGAAACCTCTAGAAAGAGGAAAGGGAAGGCAAAGGCTTCCACCTCCGAGTCATGGGAGATGGATAGATTCCTCTCAAGGGTGCATCAAGACCACTTCTATGAAGTTGTGGCCTTGAAGAAGGTGATCCCCGAAGTCCCCTTTTCACTCAAAAAGGGTGAATATCCGGAGATCCGCCATGAGATCCGAAGAAGGTTGGGAAGTACTTACCAACCCCATTCAACAAGTCGGAATCTTGATGGTTCAAGAGTTCTATGCCAATGCATGGATCACCAAGAACCATGACCAAAGTGTGAACCCGGATCCAAAGAATTATCTTACTATGGTTCGGGGGAAATACTTGGATTTTAGTCCGGAAAGTGTGAGGGTGGCGTTCAACTTGCCTATGATGCAAGGAGATGAGCATCCTTACACTAGAAGGGTCAACTTTGATCAAAGGTTGGACCAAGTCCTCACAGTCATATGTGAAGAGGGCGCACAATGGAAGAAAGATTCAAGAGGAAAGCCGGTCCAATTGAGAAGGCATGACCTCAAACCCGTGGCTAGAGGATGGTTAGAGTTCATACAACGCTCAATCATTCCCACTAGCAACCGGTCCGAAGTTACCATAGACCGGGCTATCATGATCCATAGCATCATGATTGGAGAAGAAATAGAGGTTCATGAGGTTATAGCCCAAGAACTCTATAGGGTGGCGGACAAGACCTCTACCTTGGCAAGGTTAGCCTTTCCTCACCTCATTTGTCACCTCTGTTATTCAGTGGGAGTTGACATAGAGGGAGACATCACCATTGATGAGGACAAGCCCATCACTAAGAAAAGGATGGAGTACACAAGAGATCCCACTCATCATGAGATCCCTGAGATTCCTCAAGGGATGAATTTTCCTCCACAAGACTATTGGGGGCAACTAAACACCTCCCTAGGAGAGTTGAGTTCCAATATGGGACAACTAAGGGTGGAGCACCAAGAACACTCCATTCTCCTCCATGAAATTAGAGAAGAACAAAAAATCATGAGAGAGGAGCAACAAAGGCAAGGAAGAGACATTGAGGAGCTCAAGCACTCCATAGGACCTTCAAAAGCAAGGAAGAGCCGCCATCACTGAGGTGGACCCATTCCTTGATTTCCTTGTTCTTTATTCCTTTGTTTTTCGAATTTTAGTGCTTTATGTTATCCATGCTTGTGTCTTATGATCATTAGTGTCTTAGTGTCTATGCCTTAAAGTTATGAATGTCCTATGAATCCATCACCTTTCTTGAATAAAAATGTGCTTAATTGAAAAAAGAAGAATTGCATGAATTTTGAATTTTATAATAGTTTAATTATTTTGATGTGGTGGCAATATTTTTTCTCTGAATGTATGCTTAAACAGTGCATATGTATCTTGAATTTGTGGTTCATGAATGTTGGCTCTTGAAAGAATGATGAAAAAGGAGACATGTTATTGAGGATCTGAAAAAATCAATAAAATGATTCTTGAAGCAAGAAAAAGCATTGCTATTCAAAAAAAAAAAAAAACCGAAAAAAAAGAGAAAAAAAAAAGAAAACGAAAAAAAAAATAATAATAAGAGTTGTGATCCAAGGCAAATAAGAGTGTGCTTAAGAACCCTGGACACCTCTAATTGGGGACTTTAGCAAAGCTAAGTCACAATCTGAAAAGGTTCACCCAATTATGTGTCTGTGGCATGTATGTATCCGGTGGTAATACTGGAAAGACAGAGTGCTTTGGGCCACAGCCAAGACTCAATAAATAGCTATGTTCAAGAATCATCATACTTTACTAGGAGAATCATTAACACTATCTGGATTCTAAGTTCCTAAAGAAGCCAACCATTCTGAATTTCAAAGGATAGATTGAGATGCCAAAACTGTTCAGAGACAAAAAGTTAAAAGCCCCGCTCATCTAATTAATACTGATCTTCATAGATGTTTTTGGAGTTCATTGCATATTCTCTTCTTTTTATCCTATTTTATTTTCAGTTGCTTGGGGACAAGCAACAATTTAAGTTTGGTGTTGTGATGAGCGGATGATTTGTATACTTTTTGGCATTGTTTTTAGTATGTTTTTGATATGATCTAGTTAGTTTTTAGTATATTTCTATTAGTTTTTAGTTAAAATTCACTTTTCTGGACTTTACTATGAGTTTGTGTGTTTTTCTGTGATTTCAGGTATTTTCTGGCTGAAATTGAGGGACCTGAGCAAAAATCTGATCCAGAGACCAAAAAGCACTGCAGATGCTGTTGGATTCTGACCTCCCTGCACTCGAAGCGGATTTTCTGGAGCTACAGAAGCCCAATTGGCGCGCTCTCAACGGCGTTGGAAAGTAGACATCCTTGGCTTTCCAACAATATATGATAGTCCATACTTTGCCCAAGATTTGATGGCCCAAACCGGCGTTCAAAGTCACCTCAAGAAATCCCAGCGTTAAACGCTGGAACTGGCACCCAAATGGGAGTTAAACGCCCAAACTGGCACCAAGGCTGGCGTTTAACTCCAAGAAGAGTCTCTACACGAAATTTGCTTCATTGCTCAGCCCAAGCACACACCAAGTGGGCCCGGAAGAGGATTTTTATGTCATTTACTCATTTCTGTACACCTTAGGCTACTAGTTTCTTATAAGTAGGACCTTTTACTATTGTATTAAAAAATCTTTGGATTGTTTTTGATCCTTTGATCATCTTTGGACATCTAGTTCTTAGATCATTTGGGGGCTGGCCTCACGGCCATGCCTAGACCTTGTTCTTATGTATTTTCAACGGTGGAGTTTCTACACACCATAGATTAAGGTGTGGAGCTCTGCTGTACCTCGAGTATTAATGCAATTACTATTGTTCTTCCATTCAATTCCGCTTGTTCTTTTACCAAGATATCACTTGTTCTTCAACATGATGAAGGTGATGATTGACGCCCATCACCATTCTCACCTATGAACAAGGTGACTGACAACCACTCTTGTTCTACAAGCATTCGAGGCTTGGTGAATATCTCTTGGATTTCTGATTGCATGATGCATGGTTGATCGCCTGACAACCAAGTGCTCGCCTGACAAACGAGCCAGCCATTCCGTGAGATCAGAGTCTTCGTGGTATAGGCAAGAACTGATGGCAGCATTCAAGAGAATCCGGAAGGTCTAACCTTGTCTGTGGTATTCTGAGTAGGATTCAATGACTGAATGACTGTGACGTGCTTCAAACTCCTAGCAGGCTAGGGCGTTAGTGACAGACGCAAAAGTATCAATGGATATTATTCCGGCCTGAACGAGAACCGACAGCTGAATTCCGCTATGCCGTGACAGGACATATGCAATCGCTTTCACTGAGAGGATGGGAGGTAGCTGCTGACAACAGTGAGACCCTACACAAGCTTGCCATGGAAAGGAGTAAGAAAGGATTGGATGAAGACAGTAGGAAAGCAGAGAGACGGAAGGGAAGGCATCTTCATACACTTGTCTGAAGCTCTTACACCAATGATATACATAAGTATCACTATCTTTATCTTCTATGTTATTTTCGTTCATCATCATATATATTTGAGTTTGCCTGACTAAGATTTACAAGATGACCATAGCTTGCTTCAATGCTAACAATCTCCGTGGGATCGACCCTTACTCACGTAAGGTTTATTACTTGGACGACCCAGTGCACTTGCTGGTTAGTTGTGCGAAGTTGTGTAATGCCATGGTATTGAGCCACCAAGTTCTTGGAGTTCATGACCAGGGATTATTTGAGTTGTGAAAAAGTATTGTTCACAATTTCGCGCACCAGTTACTCAGCTGGAGTTATCATAGAAGGAGACATCTCCATTGAAGAGGATAAGCCCATCACCAAGAAGAGGATGGAGCAAGTAAGAGAGACCCTCCACGGTTCTCAAGAGATGCATGAGGAAGCTCGTCATCAAGAAATCCCTGAGATGCCTCAAGGGATGCACTTTCCTCCCAACAACTATTGGGAACAACTCAACACTTCCTTAGAAGATTTGAGCCACAATGTGGAACAATTAAGGGTGGAACATCATGAGCACTCCATCATTCTCCAAGAAATAAGAGAAGATCAAAGAGCAATGAGGGAGGAGCAACAAAGGCAAGGAAGGGACATAGAAGAGCTTAAGGACATTGTTGGTCCTTCAAGAAGATGACGCCACTAAGGTGGACTCCTTCCTTGTTCTTATTTTTCTATTTTTCGATTCCTATGTTATATGTTTATCTATGTTTTGTGTCTCTATTTCATGATCATTAGTAGTTAGTAACTATGTCTTAAAGTTATGAATAATTCCATTAATCCTTCACCTCTCTTAAATGAAAAATGTTTTAATTCAAAAGAACAAGAAGTACATGAATTTCGAATTTATCCTTGAGTTTAGTTTAATTATATTAATGTAGTGACAATACTTTTGTTTTCTGAATGAATGCTTGAACAGTGCATATGTCTTTTGATCTTGTTGTTTATGAATGTTAAAATTTTTGGCTCTTGAAAGAATGATGAATAAGGAAAAATGTTATTGATGATCTGAAAAATCATGAAATTGATTCTTGAAGCAAGGAAAAGCAGTGAAAAGTAAAAAGCTTGCGAAAAAAAAATGGCGAAAAAAATAGAAAGAAAAAGAAAAAGCAAGCAGAAAAAGCCAATAGCCCTTAAAACCAAAAGGCAAGGGTAAAAAGGATTCAAGGCTTTGAGCATCAATGGATAGGAGGGCCCAAGGAAATGAAATCCAGGCCTAAGCGGCTAAATCAAGTTGTCCCTAACCATGTGCTTGTGTCATGAAGGTCCAAGTGAAAAGCTTGAGACTGAGTGGTTAAAGTCGTGATCCAAAGCAAAAAGAGTGTGCTTAAGAGCTCTGGACACCTCTAACTGGGGACTCTAGCAAAGCTGAGTCACAATCTGAAAAGGTTCACCCAGTTATGTGTCTGTGGCATTTATGTATCAGGTGGTAATACTGGAAAACAAAGTGCTTAGGGCCACAGCCAAGACTCATTAGTAGCTGTGTTCAAGAATCAACATGCTTAACTAGGAAAGTCAATAACACTATCCAAAATTCTAAGTTCCTAAAGAAGCCAATCATTCAGAACTTCAAAGGAAAAAGTGAGATGCCAAAACTGTTCAGAAGCAAAAAGCTACAAGTCCCGCTCATCTAATTATAATTAATATTCATTGATATTCTGAAATTTATAGTATATTCTCTTCTCTTTATCCTAATTGATTTTTAGTTGCTTGGGGACAAGCAACAATTTAAGTTTGGTGTTGTGATGAGCGGAGAATTTATACGCTTTTTGGCATTGTTTTTAGATAGTTTTTAGTAAGTTCAAGCTACTTTTAGGGATGTTTTCATTAGTTTTTATGTTAAATTCACATTTCTGGACTTTACTATGTGTTTGTGTGTTTTTCTGTGATTTCAGATAATTTCTGGCTGAAATTGAGGGACTTGAGCAAAACTCTGAAAAAGGCTGACAAAAGGACTGCTGATGCTGTTGGAAACTGACCTCCCTGCACTCAAAATGGATTTTCTAGAGCTACAGAACTCCAATTGGAGAGCTCTCAACGGCGTTGGAAAGTAGACATCTAGAGCTTTCCAGAAATATATAATATTCCATACTTTTATCGGAAATTGACGACGTAACTTGGCGTTGAATGCCAAGTACATGCTGCTGTCTGGAGTTAAACGCCAGAAACACGTCATGATCCGGAGTTGAACGCCCAAAACACGTTATAACTTGGCGTTCAACTCCAATAAAAGCCTCAGCTCGTGGATAGATCAAGCTCAGCCCAAACATACACCAAGTGGGCCCCGGAAGTGGATTTATGCATCAATTACTTACTCATGTAAACCCTAGGAGCTAGTTTATTATAAATAGAACTTTTTACTATCATAATCTCATCCTGGATTGTATTTTGAATCCGGTGATCACGTTTTGGGGGCTGGCCATTCAGCCATGCCTGAACCTTTCACTTATGTATTTTCAACGGTGGAGTTTCTGCACACCATAGATTAAGGGTGTGGAGCTCTGCTGTACCTCAAGTTTCAATAGAATTACTATTACTTTCTATTCAATTCTCTTTTATTCTTATTCCAAGATATACGTTGCACAACATTTTGATGAATGTGATGATCTGTGACACTCATCATCATTCTCACCTATGAATGTGCGTGATTGACAACCACTTCCGTTCTACCTTAGGCCGGACGCATATCTCTTAGATTCCCCAACAGAATCTTCGTGGTATAAGTTAGATAGATGGCGGCATTCATGAGGATCCGGAAAGTCTAAACCTTGTCTATGGTATTCCTAGTAGGATTCTGGGATTGAATGACTGTGACGAGCTTCAAACTCCTGAAGGCTGGGCGTGATGACAAACGCAAAAGAATCAAGGGATTCTATTCCAACCTGATTGGGAACCGACAGATGATTAGCCGTGCTGTGACAGAGCATAGGACCATTTTCACTGAGAGGATGGGATGTAGCCATTGACAACGGTGATGCCCTACATACAGCTTGCCATGGAAAGGAGTAAGGAGGACTGGAAGAGTGAGTAGTGAAATAGAGTTTCAAGAGGAGCACAGCATCTCCATACGCCTATCTGAAATTCCCACTATTGATTTACATAAGTATTTCTATCTTATTTTATTTAGTAGTTTTATTATTAATTTTCGAAAATCCATAAACCAATTTAATCTGCCTAACTGAGATTTACAAGATGACCATAGCTTGCTTCATACCAACAATCTCTGTGGGATCGACCCTTACTCACGTAAGGTTTATTACTTGGATGACCCAGTACAATTGCTGGTTAAGTTGAACGGAGTTGTGGAAAGAAAGTGCTGAGTTAATTTTTATGCACATGCCAAAGAGCCATTATTGTTGATCACAATTTCGTCCACCAGGCATGCGATCGCGTCACTCCGATTTCTTCCATTTCACGCGGTCGCGTGAGCCATGCGACCCGTGACTTCTCGCTGGTCACCTCCTCGATTCCTTGTGTTCCTTCCATTTTTGCACACTTCCTCTTCATCCTCTAATCCATTCCTGCCCTTTGAAGCCTGAAACACTTAACACATAGATCAAGGCATCGAATAGTAATAAGAGAGAATTAAGATTAGCTAAATTAAGACCAAAGAAGCATGTTTTCAATCATGTAATAATTTTAGGAAGGAAATATAAATACATGCTAAATACATGAATAAGTGGGTAAAAATCATGATAAAACCACACAATTAAACACATTGTAAACCATTAAATAGTGGTTTATCAGTAACCCTCGGAACAGCAGGTTATTTTGAAGTGTCATACTACCGTGGTGCCGCTTATTGGCTACCATGACTTGGCTTACCTCTTCATAATTTATGTACTCCCTTGTGACGTTAAAGATTTCATGCATGGTCTAGACCGGTTTGGTTGTGAGGTGCTTCCAGAAGTCTTCATTCATGAGCCCAATGGTAAGGCACAGACTGGCCACAGAGTCTTTGAGCCTAGCAACCGTCAGGCACTCATCGTTAAACTTGTCAAGGTACTTCCTCGTGTGTTTGTCTGATCATTGTGCGATTCCAAGCAGGCTAATCGGGTACTTCGCTTTTGCAATCCTGGTGGTAAATTGTGCCATGAATTTCTTGGAGATGTCATCAAAATAGGACATAGATCTATTCGGGAGGGCGTTGAACCATTTAATTGCTGGACCAGTGATGATTAGATTATTGCTAGTATAGAATTTCATAGAAATATAATCGCGTTGTATGTATAGTTTCTAAACCAACAGAGAATCCTTTCGTACAAAAGTTTTGGTTGTCACAAGTAACAAAACCCAATAAAATTTATAACCAAAGTATTTAAACCTCGGGTCATCTTCTCAAGGAATTGCAGGGAAGTGTGATTTATTATTGGTTATGAAAAAAGTATCTTTGTTTTGGGTTTTTGAAATAAGCAACAAGTAATTTAAATTATAAGAAAAATAAATTAATAATTAGAAAATCTCTTGCCAAGGTATGAGAACTGGAAGTCCTATCCTAGTTATCCTTATCAGGTGTGATAAGAATTGGATTTTGCTCCCACTTAGTTAACTCTTACTAAATAAAGGAAAGCCAAGTGGACTAATTAACTTGATTCCTTAAGTCCTAGTCAACTCCTGTGGAAAGACTAGCTTTAGAGGGATCTAAATTAATCAGCAACTCCAATTTCCAATCAATTGCTGAGTTTGATAACTCAAGTGTCACCAATTACTCAACCAAAGCCAAAAGGGAAGAAAATCTACTTGAATAAAAATAATTTGGATTAATTAGAAGCATCAATAACATAAATTAAAGAAGCAATCATAAATCTGAAATACCTCAAATTATATTAAATAGAGATATCAATTTTAACATGGAGTTCATAAACCAATTTGGAAAGATAAATAAAAATTAAAGTAATAGAATAAATAAAGTAGAAAATAAATTAAAGGAACATTAAACCTGGAATGAAGAAGATGAAATCTTAAATCCTAAGAGAAATCCTAATCCTAAATCCTAAGAGAGAGGAGAGAGCCTCTCTCTCTAAAAACTACATCTAAAACCTAAAATTGTGAATTATCAGCTTCTTCCCTTGAATGAATGGACTCCCCCACTTTATAGCCTCTAATCTCTGTTTTCTGGGCTTGGATTTGGACCGAAAAAGGGTCCAGAAATCGCTGGGGGCGACTTCTGTAATTTTCTGCATGTGGCGTACATCACGCATGCACATGGATCACGCGTGCACGTCATCTGGAGTTTTTTCCTTTCCACGCGTCCGCGTCAGTCACGCGTCCGTGTCAGTTGTGTTTCGCGCTAGTCACGCGTCCGCATCGTCCACGCGTACGCGTTGATGCCATTTTGCGCGAGGCACACGTTCGCATCGTCCATGCGTTCGCGTCGCTGACATTTCTTCAAAAACTCCATTTTGTGCATTCCTTCTATTTTTGCGTGTTTCCTTTCTGTTTTCTAAGTCATTCCAGCCCTATAAAGCCTGAAAATACTCAACACACAGATTACGGCATCGAATGATAATAAAGGAAAATTAAAATTAACATTTTTAAAGCATAGGAAACATGTTTTCACATATATCATAAAATAAGGAAGGAATTGTAAAATCATGCAAGTCATATGAATAAGTGGGTAAAGAATTGATAAAAACCCTTAATTGAGCATAAGATAAATCATAAAATAGAGGTTCATCAACCTCCCCACACTTAAATATTAGTATGTCCTCATGCTAAATCCAAGAAAAAAGAATGAAGGCAGAATGGTGGAATCTTGTGCAATGGAATCTATTCTAAATGCAAGCTACCTAAACGAGTCATGCAATTCTAATTACTATTCACTTATATATATATATATATATATAAAGCTTACATGTGGTTAAATTGATTCATATTTTCAAGGAATCATATATATGTAATTAAAGCCAAATCATGTTAAAAACACATTCACAATTGAGTTGAGTCAAGAGAGTTCACAAACTTTCAAGACAATTAAAAATTAAACATGGATATATGGGAATGAGCTATTGAACCTGATGAGCGGATAATTTATACGCTTTTTGGCATTATTTTTAGGTAGTTTTTAGTACGATCTAGTTACTTTTAGGGATGTTTTCATTAGTTTTTATGCTAAATTCACATTTCTAGACTTTACTATGAGTTTGTGTGTTTTTCTGTGATTTTAGGTATTTTCTGGCTGAAATTGAGGGACCTGAGCAAAACTCTGATAGGAGGCTGACAAAGGACTGCTGATGCTGTTGGAATCTGACCTCCCTGCACTCAAAATGGATTTTCTAGAGCTACAGAACTCCAAATGGCGCGCTCTCACCGGCGTTTGAAAGTAGACATCTAGAGCTTTCCAGCAATATATAATAGTTTATACTTTATTCGTAATTAGATGACGTAAATTGGCGCTCAACACCAGTTCCATGCTGCATTCTGGAGTCAAACGCCAAAAACACGTCACGAACCAGAGTTGAACGCCCAAAACACGTTACAACCTGGCGTTCAACTCCAAGAGAAGCCTCAGCTCATGGATAGATCAAGCTTAGCCCAAGCACACACCAAGTGGGCCCCGGATGTGAATTTATGCATCAATTACTTACTTCTGTAAACCCTAGTAGCTAGTTTAGTATAAATAGAACTTTTTACTAGTTTATTAGATGTCTTTGACTATCTAGTCTTTTGACCACATATCTGGTCCTTCTCCTTTATTTTTCGAATTTACATCATACTTTGGGGGCTGGCCATTCGGCCATGCCTGAACCTTTATCACTTATGTATTTTCAACGGTGGAGTTTCTACACACCATAGATTAAGGGTGTGGAGCTCTGCTGTACCTCAAGTTTTAATGCAATTACTACTATTTTCTATTCAATTCGACTTATTCTTATTCTAAGATATTCGTTGCACTTCAACATGATGAATGTGATGATCCGTGACACTCATCATCATTCTCACCTATGAACGCGTGACTGACAACCACTTCCGTTCTACCTTAAGACCGGGCGCATATCTCTTGGATTCATTAATAAGAATCTTCGTGGTATAAGCTAGAATTGATGGCGGCATTCATGGGAATCTGGAAAGTCTAACCTTGTCTGTGGTATTCCGAGTAGGATTCCGGAATTGAATCACTGTGACGAGCTTCAAACTCGCGATTGCTGAGCGTGATGACAAACGCAAAAGAATCAAGGGATTCTATTCCAACATGATCGAGAACTGACAGATGATTAGCCGTGCTGTGACAAAGCATTTGGACCATTTTCACTGAGAGGATGGGATGTAGCCATTGACAACGGTGATGCCCTACATACAGCTTGCCATAGAAAGGAGTGTCAAAGATTGGATAAAAGCAGTAGGAAAGCAGAGATTCAGAAGGAACACAGCACCTCTGATGAGCGGATAATTTATATGCTTTTTGGCATTGTTTTCAGTATGTTTTTAGTAGATTTTAGTTAGTTTTTATTATATTTTTATTAGTTTTTATTTAAAATTCACTTTTCTGGACTTTACTATGAGTTTGTGTGTTTTTCTGTGATTTCAGGTATTTTCTAGCTGAAATTGAGGGACCTGAGCAAAAATCTGATTCAGAGGCTGAAAAAGGACTGCAGATGCTGTTGGATTCTGACCTCCCTGCACTCGAAGTGTATTTTCTGGAGCTACAGAAGCCCAATTGGCGCGCTCTCAGTTGCGTTGGAAAGTAGACATCTTGGGCTTTCCAGCAATGTATAATAGTCCATACTTTGCCCGAGATTTGATGGTCCAAACCGGCGTTGCAAATCAGCTTCAGAATTCCCGGCGTTTAACGCAGGAACTGGCACAAAAATTGGAGTTAAACGCCCAAACTGGCATAAAAGCTGGCGTTTAACTCCAGAAAAGTCTCTACACATGAAAGCTTCAATGACCAGCCCAAGCACACACCAAGTGGACCCCGGAAGTGGATTTTTACGTCATTTACTCATTTTTGTATATCCTAGGTTACTAGTTCACTATTAATAGAACCTTTTGACATTGTATCTCTACCTCATGACACTTTACACGTTTCTTTTTGTATCTTCTATGGCATGAGTCTCTAAACCCCATGGTTGGGGGTGAAGAGCTCTGCTACGTCTTGATGGATTAATGCAATTACTACTGTTTTTCATTCAATCATGCTTGTTTCCATTCTAAGATATCACTTGCTCCTAAACTTGATGAATGTGATGATCAGTGACACTCATCATCATTCTCACCTATGAACGTTTTCCTGACAACCACCTCCGTTCTACCTTAGATTGAGTAGATATCTCTTGGATTCTTTAATCAGAATCTTCGTGGTATAAGCTAGAATTGATGGCGGCATTCAAGAGAATCCGGAAGGTCTAAACATGGTCTGTGGTATTCTGAGTAGGATTCAAGGATTGAATGACTATGACGAGCTTCAAACTCCTGAGGGCTGGGCGTTAGTGACAGACGCAAAAGAATCACTGGATTCTATTCCAACCTGATTGAGAACCGACAGATGATTAGCCGTGCTGTGACAGAACGCGTTGAACATTTTCACTGAGAGGATGGGAGGTAGCCATTGACAACGGTGAAACCCTACATACAACTTGCCATGGAAGGAGCCTTGCGTGCTTGAAGAGGAAGACAATAAGAAAGCAGAGATTCAGAAGATAGAGCATCTCCAAAACCTCAACCTGTTCTCCATTACTGCAAAACAAGTATTTATTTCATGTTCTTCTACTTTTCACAATTAAACCTGAGAATTATTGATATCCTGACTAAGAATTACAAGATAACCATAGCTTGCTTCAAGCCGACAATCTCCGTGGGATCGACCCTTACTCACGTAAGGTATTACTTGGATGACCCAGTGCACTTGCTGGTTAGTTGTGCGGGATTGCAAAAGTGTGATTGCAATTTCGTGCACCAAGGCGCCGTTGCCGGGGATTGTTCGAGTTTGGACAACTGACGGTTTATCTTGTTGCTTAGATTAGGACTGTTTTATTTTTGTTGGTTTAGAGTCTTTTATTTGAGTTTAGTTTCATATTTTAAGTTTGGTGTCTTCCTTGTGTTTTCCTTTAAGTTTTCAAAAATTTGTGTTTGATTTTCTAAAAATTTTAAGTTTGGTGTCTTTTGTGCTTTTATTCACTTAAAAATTTTTCAAAAATTTGTTCTTGGTGTTCATCTTGATCTTTAAAGTGTTCTTGGTGTTCATCTTGACATTCAAAGTTTTCTTGTTTGTTCTCTTCGTTTTGATCTAAAATTTCTAAGTTTAGTGTCGATTTGTTGTTTTTCTCTTCCCTTATTAAATTTTAAAAAATCAAAAAATATCCTTTCCTTATTTTACTCATAATTTTCGAAATTTTGCATTAAATTAGTCAAAGATTTTCAAAATCATATCTTTTTTTTAGTCAAGTCAAAATTCTAATTTCAAAAATTGATCTTTTCAAATCTTTTTCAAAAATCAAATCTTTTTAATTTCTTCAATCATATCTTTTCAATCATTTTTTTATTGCAATCATATCTTCTCAATCATATCTTTTTCAAAATAATTTTCAATCATATCTTTTTAATTGCTAATTCCAAAATCTTTTTAATTACTTAATTAATTTAGTTTTTAATTTGCTTTGATTTTATTTTCTTTTAGTTTTCGAAATTTTATTTTATTTTTCATTTATTTTATTTTGTTATTTTCGGTCACTTTTAATTAAATAAAATAAAAAAATAAAAAAATTTTACTTTACTTGTGAATCCATATCATATTCCCTTTCTCCATCATGGACCTAAGTGGAATTGAGCAGTCCAGAAGGACTCTGGGGTCATATGCTAACCCCATTACAGCTGCATATAGGAGTAGCATCTGTATACCTCCCATTAAAGCAAGCAACTTTGAGCTAAATCCTCAACTCATTATCATGGTGCAGCAAAATTGCCAGTATTCTGGTCTTTCACAGGAAGAACCTACTGAGTTTCTGGCACAGTTCTTACAAATTGCTGACACAGTACGTGATAAAGAGGTGGATCAGGATGTCTACAGATTATTACTGTTTCCATTTGCTGTAAAAGATCAAGCTAAGAGGTGGTTGAATAACCAACCCACAGCAAGCATAAAAACATGGAGACAGTTATCAGACAAATTCCTGAATCAATTTTACCCTCCAAAAAGGATGACACAGCTAAGGCTAGACATCCAAGGCTTTAAACAAGAGGATAATGAATCCCTTTATAATGCTTGGGAGAGGTACAGAGGTATGCTAAGAAGATTCCCCTCTGAAATGTTTTCAGAGTGGGTACAGTTAGACATCTTCTACTATGGGCTTACAGAAAAAGCTCAGATGTCTCTAGACCACTCAGCTGGTAGATCTATACATATGAGGAAGACGATTGAAAAGGCTCAAGAGCTCATAGATACTGTTGCTAGAAATCAACATCTATACTCAAGCAGTGAGTCCTCTACAAAAGAAGAAGCTATGGCAGTAACTACTGATCCTAATCCTCAAGAACAGATTATTGAGCTTAATCAGTAATTACTCCTTATGACAAAACAGTTAGCAGAATTTAAAGAGATGCTCTAAGAAACCAAAACTGCTAACAAGAATATAGAATCACAGTTGAATAAGACAAAACAGCAGTTATCTAAACAGATAATAGAAGAATGTCAAGCAGTTCAACTAAGGAGTGGGAAGACATTGAATAATTCAGCTCAAAGTGGCAAAAAGCCAAGAAAGGAACAACTGATAGAGGATAACCAAACCACTACCCAAAATCCCTCTGAGGACAGTAAGAGCCCAGAGAGGAATGATTCTGGCGTTCAAACGCCAGAAAAGGGTAAGAAAGTGGTGTTAAACGCCCAATGGGTAGCCAATCCTGGCGTTCAAACGCAACAAAGGGGTCAGACACTTGCAAGTGCTGATAATAACCCCCTTAAGCAGGCTCCTCCAACCACTTTTGTAGGAAATAAACCTACAGCAACTAAGGTTGAAGAATATAAAGCCGAGATGCCTTATCCTCAGAAACTCCGCCAAGTGGAACGGGATAAACAATTAGCCCGCTTTGCAGACTATCTCAGAACTCTTGAGATAAAGATCCCGTTTGCAGAGGCACTTGAGCAAATACCCCCTTATGCTAAGTTCATGAAAGAAATCTTAAGTCATAAGAAGGATTGGAGAGAAACTGAAAAAGTTTTTCTCACTGAAGAATGCAGTGCAGTCATTCTGAAAAGCTTACCAGAGAAGCTTAAAGACCCTGGAAGCTTTATGATACCATGCACATTAGAGGGTACTTGTGCCAAGAAAGCTCTATGTGATCTTAGGGCAAGTATCAACCTAATACCTGCATCCACTATCAGAAAGCTTGGCTTGACTGAAGAAGTTAAACTAACCCGAATATGCCTCCAACTTGCTGATGGCTCCATTAAATATCCATCAGGCATAATTGAGGACATGATTGTCAAGGTTGGGCCATTTGCCTTTCCCACTGACTTTGTAGTGCTGGAAATAGAGGAGCACAAGAGTGCAACTCTCATTCTAGGAAGACCTTTCCTAGCAACTGGACGAACCCTCATTGACGTCCAAAAAGGGGAATTAACCCTTAGAGTCAATGAGGATGAGTTCAAGTTGAATGTTGTCAAAGCTATGCAGCATCCAGACACATCAAACGACTGCATGAGCGCTAATATTATTGACTCTTTGGTGGAGGAGGTCAATATGACTGAAAGTCTCGAATCAGAGGCAGAGGACATCTTTAAAGATGTTCAGCCTGATCTGGAGGAACTAAAGGAAATAAAAGAACCTCTGAAAATTCCTCAGGAAGAGGAGAAACCTCCTAAACCCGAGCTCAAACCACTACCACCATCCCTGAAATATGCATTTCTGGGAGAGGGTGACACTTTTCTAGTGATCATAAGATCTGCTTTAAATCCACAGGAAGAGAAAGCAGTAATTGAAGTGCTAAGGACACACAAGATAGCTCTTGGGTGGTCCATAGGTGATATTAAGGGAATTAGTCCAGCAAGATTCATGCACAAAATCCTATTGGAGGATGATGCTAAGCTAGTGGTTCAACTACAAAGGCGGCTAAATCCAGCCATGAAGGAGGTGGTGCAGAAAGAAGTCACTAAGTTACTAGAGGCTGGGATTATTTATCCTATTTTTGATAGCCCTTGGGTGAGCCCTGTCCACGTTGTCCCTAAGAAGGGAGGCATGACAGTGGTTCATAATGAAAAGAATGAACTGGTTCCCACAAGAACAGTTACAGGGTGGCGTATGTGTATTGACTACAGAAGGCTCAATACAACCACCAGAAAGGATCATTTTCCTTTACCATTTATAGACCAGATGCTAGAGAGACTAGCAGGTCATGAATACTACTGCTTTTTGGACAGCTACTCAGGTTACAACCAAATTGTAGTAGATCCTCAGGACCAAGAGAAAACAGCATTTACCTGTCTTTCTGGAGTATTTGCCTACAGAAGGATGCCTTTTGGTCTGTGCAATGCACCTGCAACCTTTCAAAGGTGCATGCTCTCTATCTTCTCAGATATGGTAGAGAAATTTCTGGAAGTCTTCATGGATGACTTTCCAGTATTTAGAGACTCATTCAGCTCCTGCCTTAACCATCTAGCACTTGTTCTGAAAAGATGCCAAGAGACCAACCTAGTTTTAAACTGGGAAAAATGTCACTTTATGGTGACTGAAGGGATTGTCCTTGGGCATAAAATTTCAAACAAGGGAATAGAGGGGGATCAAGCTAAAGTTGAAGTAATTGAAAAATTACCACCACCTACCAATGTTAAGGCAATCAGAAGCTTTCTGGGGCATGCAGGATTCTACAGAAGGTTTATAAAGGATTTTTCAAAAATTGCAAAACCTCTGAGTAATCTGCTAGCTGCAGACACGCCATTTATCTTTGATAAGGAGTGTCTGCAGGCGTTTGACCTTCTGAAAGCTAAGCTGGTCACAGCACCAGTTATCTCTGCACCAGACTGGACACTGCCATTCGAACTAATGTGTGATGCCAGTGACCATGCCATTGGTGCAGTATTGGGACAGAGGCACAACAAGCAACTACATGTCATTTATTATGGCAGCCGTATTCTAAATGCTGCACAAAAGAACTACACAACCACAGAAAAGGAGTTACTTGCAGTGGTTTATGCCATTGACAAGTTCATATCTTATTTAGTAGGATCAAAAGTGATTGTGTACACTGACCATGCTGCTCTTAAATATCTACTCACAAAGCAGGATTCAAAACCCAGGCTCATAAGATGGGTGTTGCTTCTGCAAGAGTTTAATATAGAAATAAGAGACAGAAAGGGGACAGAGAATCAAGTAGCTGATCACCTGTCCCGGATAGAACCAGTAGCAGGAGCATCCCTCCCTCCTACTGAGATGTCTGAAACCTTTTTGGATGAGCAATTATTTGCTATTCAGGAAGCTCTATGGCTTGTAGATAGTGCAAACTATAAGACTCAAGGTTCTCCTTCTGTAACCATGGAGAGGAAGCATGAAAAGCTTCTCTCAATACAGAGTCAAACAAAACCATTCAAACTCTAAGTTTGGTGTTGGGGGGCACAACCAAACTCTAAGTTTGGTGTTGAGAGGCCCCAACACTGCTCTGATTATTTGTGAGGCTCATTGAGAGCTCACTGTCAAGCTATTGACATTAAAGAAGCACTTGTTGGGAGGCAACCCAATTTTATTATATCTATTTATTTTCCATTGTTATTTCATGTTTTCTATAGGTTGATGATCATGTGAAGTCACAAAAACAATTAAAAAAGCAAATTCAGAATAAAAAACAGAATGGAAAACAGCACACCCTGGAGGAGAAACTTGCTGGCATTTAAACGCCAGTGAGGGTAGCAGAATGGGCGTTAAACGCCCAGTCTGGCACCATTCTGGGCGTTTAACGCCAGAAAAGGGCACCAGACTGGCGTTTAACGCCAGAAAAGGGCAAGAAGCTGGCGTTAAATGCCAGAAATGGGCTGCAGCCTGGCGTTTAACGCCAAGATTGGCAGCAAGGGGAGTTTTGCACGTCATATGGTGCAGGGATGAGAAATCCTTGACACCTCAGGATCTGTGGACCCCACAGGATCCCCACCTACCTCAACTTTATCTATCTTTTCTTCACACCTTCCGATAACACCCTTTTTATTCTTTTGCTCGAGGACGAGCAAACCTTCTAAGTTTGGTGTGGTAAAAGCATTGCTTTTTGTTTTTCTATAACCATTGATGGCACTTAAGGCCGGAGAAACCTCTAGGAAGAGGAAAGGGAAGGCAGTTGCTTCCAACTCCGAGTCATGAGAGATGGAGAGATTCATCTCAAAAGCGCATCACTAGAAAGAGGATGGAGCAAACAAGAGAGCCCACTCATGGACCTCAACAAAAGCAACCATTATCCTCCATGAAATCAGAGAGGAGCAACAAAGGCAAGGAAGAGACATTGAGGAGCTCAAGCACTCCAGAGGATCTTCAAGAAGGAGAACTAGCCGTCATCACTAAGGTGGACCCGTTCTTTAATTTCCTTGTTCTTATTATTCTATTTTTCAATTTTTATACTTGATGTTCTATCTATGTTTGTGTCTTCACTACATGATCTTTAGTATCTTAGTGTCTATGCCTTAAAGCTATGAATGTCCTATGAATCCATCACCTCTCTTACATGAAAAATGCTTTAATCACAAAAGAACAAGAAGTACAGGATTTTGAATTCATCTTTGAAACTAGTTGAATTAGTTTGATGTGGTGACAATACTTTTTGTTTTCTGAATGAATGCTTGAACAGTGCATATGTCTTTTGAATTTGTTGTTTAAAGAATGTTAAATTTGTTGGCTCTTGAAAGAATGATGGAAAAGGAGAAATGTTATTGAGGATCTGAAAAATCATCAAATTGATTCTTGAAGCAAGAAAAAGCAAAAAAAAAAATATATATATATATATATATATATAAAATTAAAAAAAAAAGAGAGAGAGAAGAAGAAAAAGCAAGCAGAAAAAGCCAATAGCCCTTAAAACCAAAAGGCATGGGGTAAAAATAAAGAAAAAGATCCAAAGCAAAAAGAGTGTGCTTAAGAACCCTGGACACCTCTAATTGGGGACTCTAGCAAAGCTGAGTCACAATCTGAAAAGGTTCACCCAGTTATGTATCTGTGGCATGGATGTATCCGGTGGTAATACTGGAAAACAGAGTGCTTTGGGCCACAGCCAAGACTCATAAAGTAGCTGTGTTCAAGAATCAACATACTTAACTAGGAGAATCAATAACACTATCTGAATTCTGAGTTCCTATAGATGCCAATCATTCTGAACTTCAAAGGATAAAGTGAGATGCCAAAACTGTTCAGAGGCAAAAAGCTACTAGTCCCGCTCATCTAATTGGATTACACTTATCTGAAATTCCCATCATTGAATTACATGAGTAACTCTATCTTTATTTTCTGTTTAAATTTATTATTATTATTATTCAAAAATCCAATAATCTCTTAATATATTTGAATCCGCCTGACTGGGATTTACAAGATGACTATAGCTTGCTTCATACCAACAATCTCAGTGGGATCGACCCTTACTCACGTAAGGTATTACTTGGACGACCCAGTACACTTGCTGGTTAGTTGTGCAGAGTTGTGACAAAGAGTGATTTATGTTTGAGAGCACCAAGTCTTTGGAGCCATTGTTGATGATCACAATTTCGTCCACCAAATTTTTGGCGCCGTTGTCGGGGATTGTTCGAGTATGGACAACTGACGGTTCATCTTGTTACTCAGATTAGGTAATTTTCATTTCAAAAAAAGTTTTCAAAAATTTTTCAAAATTTTTGTTTGTTTTCATTTTTCCCAAAAATTATTTTCGAAAAAAAATAATAAAATAAAATACACAAAAAATCATAAAATCATAAAAATAAAAAATAATTTGTGTTTCTTGTTTGAGTTTTGAGTCAATTTTTAAGTTTGGTGTCAATTGCATGCTTTAAAAATCTCTTGCATTTTTCAAAAATTCATGCATTCATAGTGTTCTTCATGATCTTCAAGTTGTTCTTGGTAAGTCCTCTTGTTTGATCTTGATGTTTTCTTGTTTTGTATCTTTTGTTGTTTTTCATATGCATTTTTTGTTTGTTAGAGTCCAAGCATTAAAGAATTCTAAGTTTGGTGTCTTGCATGTTTTCTTTGCATAAAAAATTTTTCAAAAATATGCTCTTGATGTTCATCATGATCTTCAAAGTGTTCCTGGTGTTCATCTTTACATTCATAGTGTTCTTGCATACATCTTGTGTTTTGCTCCAAAATTTTTATGTTTTGGGTCATATTTGTGTTTTTCTCTCTCATCATTAAGAATTCAAAAAAAAAATATCTTTTCCTTAATTTTCTCATAATTTTCGAAAATATGAGTTGGCTTAGTCAAAAATTTTTAAAATTAGTTGTTTCTTACAAGTCAAGTCAAATTTTCAAATTTTAAAAATCTTATCTTTTCAAAACTTTTTCAAAAATCAAATCTTTTTCATTTTTCTTATTTATTTTTCGAAATTTTCTTTTTAAAAATGTTTTTCAAAAATCTTTTTCTTAACTTTATCTTTATTTTCGAAAATTATGCTAACAATTAATGTGATTGGTTCAAAAATTTGAAGTTGTTAATTTCTTGTTAAGAAAGGTTCAATCTTTAAATTCTAGAATCTTATCTTTTAGTTTCTTGTTAGTCAAGTAATTAATTTTAATTTTAAAAATTAAATCTATCTTATCTTATCTTTTATATCATATCTTTTTCAAAATTTTATCTTTTTCAAAAATTTGATTTTAAAATATTTTTTCTAACTTCTTATCTTCTTATCTTTTCAAATCTTTTTCAACTAACTATTTGACTTTTTGTTTGTTTCTTATCTTTTTCAAAACCACCTAACAACTTTTCTCTCTAATTTTCGAAAATACCTCCCTCTTTTTCAAAAATTCTTTTTAATTAACTAATTGTTTTAAATTTTAATTTTAATTCTATCTCATCTTTAATTTTCGAAAATCATTAACTCTTTTTCAAAATTAATTTTCGAATTCTATCTCTCCTCTTCTTCTATTTATTTATTCATTCACTAACACTTCTCTTCACCTCTCTTCATCTCAAATCACTGCCCCTATCTTTACCCTTGTGTTTGGATTCTCCTTTCTTTAGTCCCTTTTTCTTCTACTAATAATAAGGAACCTCTTTACTGTGACATAGAGGATTCCTCTTCTTTTTCTATTCTCTTCTCTTTCATATGAGCAGGAACAAGAAAAAAGGCACTCTTGTTGAAGCTGATCCTGAACTTGAAAAGACTCTGAAGAGGAAACTAAGAGAAGCTAAATTACAACAATCCAGAGGCAACCTTTCTGAAATTTTCGAACAAGAGAAGGAGATGGCAGCCGAATCCAACAACAATAATGCAAGGAGGATGCTTGGTGATTTTACTAAACCCACTTCCAAGTTTGATGGAAGAAGCATCTCAATTCCTACTATTAGAGCAAACAATTTTGAGCTGAAACCTCAATTTGTTGCTCTAATGCAACAGAACTGCAAGTTTCATGGACTTCCATCTGAAGATCCTTTCTAGTTTTTAACTGAGTTCTTGTAGATTTGTGAGACTGTTAAGATGAATGGAGTAGATCATGAAGTCTACAGGCTCATGCTTTTCCCTTTTGCTGTAAGAGACAGAGCTAGAACATGGTTGGACTCACAACCTAAAGATAGCCTGGACTCCTGGGATAAGCTGGTCACGGCCTTCTTGGACAAATTCTTTCCTCCTCAAAGGCTGAGCAAGCTTAGAGTAGATGTTCAGACCTTCAAGCAAAAAGATGGTGAATCCCTCTTTGAAGCCTGGAAAAGATACAAGCAGATGACCAAAAAGTGTCCTTCTGACATGTTTTCAGAGTGGGCCATATTAGATATATTCTATTATGGTCTATCTGAGTTTTCCAAGATGTCATTGGACCACTCTGCAGGTGGATCCATTCACCTAAAGAAAACGCCTACAGAAGCTCAGAAACTTATTGACATGGTTGCAAATAACCAATTCATGTACACTTCTGAGAGGAATTCCGTGAATAATGGGACGCCTCAAAGGAAGGGAGTTCTTGAAATTGATGCTCTGAATGCCATATTGGCTCAGAACAAAGTATTGACTCAGCAAGTCAACATGATTTCTCAAAGTCTGAATGGATGGCAAAATGCATCTAACAGTACTAAAGAGGCATATTCTGAAGAAGAAGCTTATGATCTTGAAAACCCTGCAATGGCAGAGGTAAATTACATGGGTGAACCTTATGGAAACACCTATAATTCATCATGGAGAAATCATCCGAATTTCTCATGGAAGGATCAACAAAAGCCTCAACAAGGCTTTAATAATGGTGGAAGAAATAGGCTCAGCAATATCAAGCCTTATCCATCATCTTCTCAGCAACAGATAGAGAATTATGAACAGAATATCTCTAACTTAGCAAACTTAGTCTCTGATCTGTCTAAGGCCACTTTAAGTTTCATGAATAAAACAAGGTCCTCCATCAGAAATCTGGAGGCACAAGTGGGCCAGCTGAGTAAGAAAATCACTGAAACCCCTCCTAGTACTCTCCTAAGCAATACTGAAGAAAATCCAAAAAGAGAGTGCAAGGCCATTGATATAATCAATATGGCCAAATGCAAGGAGGAGGGAGAGGACGTGAATCCCAATGAGGAAGATCTCATGGGACGTCTCTCAAGCAGGAAGGAGTTCCCTATTGAGGATCCAAAGGAATCTGAGGCTCATATAGAGACCATAGAGATTCCATTAAATTTCCTTCTGCCATTCATGAGCTCTGAAGAGTATTCTTCCTCTGAAGAGGATGAAGATGTAACTGGAGAGCAAGTTGCTCAATATCTAGGAGCCATCATAAAGCTGAATGCCAAGTTATTTGGTAATGAGACTTGGGAAGGTGAACCTCCCTTGCTCATTAGTGAACTTGATACATTGGTTCAGCAAACTTTACCTCAAAAGAAACAAGATCCTGGGAAATTCTTAATACCCTGTACCATAGGCACCATGACCTTTGAAAAAGCTCTGTGTGACCTAGGGTCAGGCATAAATCTTATGCCACTCTCTGTAATGGAGAAGCTGGGGATCACTGAGGTACAACCTGCCTTATTCTCATTACAATTGGCAGACAAGTCAGTAAGACAAGCTTATGGATTAGTAGAGGACGTGTTAGTAAAGGTTGAAGGCCTTTACATCCCTGCTGATTTCATAATCTTAGACACTAGGAAGGAGGAGGATGAATGCATCATCCTTGGAAGACCTTTCCTAGCCACAGCAGAAGCTGTGATAGATGTTAATAGAGGAGAATTAGTCCTTCAATTGAATGGGAACTACCTTGTGTTTAAGGCACACGGCTATCCTTCTGTAACAAGGGAGAGTAAGCATGTAGAGCTTCTCTCAGTACAGAGTCAAACAGAGCCCCACAGTCAAACTCTAAGTTTGGTGTTGGGAGGCCACAACCAGTTGAATTCCTACAACCAAACTCTAAGTTTGGTGTTGGGACTATACAACATTGACCTAATCACCTATGAGGCTCCATGAGAGCCCACTGTCAAGCTATTGACATTAAAGAAGCGCTTATTGGGAGGAACCCAATTTTTATTTATCTAATTTTATTTTATTTTCATTGTTCTTTTATGTTTTATTAGGTTCATGATCATGTGGAGTCACAAAAAAATATTAAAATTAAAAATAGAACCAAAAATAGCAGAAGAAAAATCACACCCTGGAAGAAGGACTTACTGGCGTTTAAACGCCAGTAAGGAGCATCTGGCTGGCGTTCAACGCCAGAACAGAGCATGGATCTGGCGTTGAACACCAGAAACAAGCAACACCCTGGTGTTCAAATGCCAGGAATGCACCCTGAGGAGAGCTGGCTCTGAACGCCAGAAACAAGCATGGAACTAGCGTTCAACGCCAGAAACATGCTACACATGGGCGTTGAACGCCCAACACATGCATCACTTCGGCGTTTAAACGCCAGAATTGCATGCAAAGGCATTCTACATGCCTAATTGGTGCATGGATGTAAATCCTTGACACCTCAGGATCTGTGGACCCCACAAGATCATCTCAGGATCTGTGGACCTCACAGGATCCCCACCTACCATATTCTCCCATCTTCTCAACCTTTATCCTCTCTTTCCAATAAACATTTTTTCCCAAAACCCTTCACCAATCACCTCAATCTCTCTTCCCAATTACCCCCTTCACTACTCACATCCATCCACTCTTCTCCATAAACCCCACCTACCTTCAAAATTCAAAATTTCTTTCCCACCCAAACCCACCCTAAATGGCCGAACCTACTCCCTCTCCCCTCCCTATATAAACCCCTCCATTCTCCTTAATTTTCACACGACACAACCCTTCTTCTATACCTTGGCCGAATACACCTTCCCCTCACTCTCCTCCATATTTTCTCTTCTTCTTCTTCTTTTCTTTCTTCTCTTGCTCGAGGGCGAGCAATATTTTAAGTTTGGTGTGGTAAAAGCATAAGCTTTTTGTTTTTCTATTACCATTGATGGCACCTAAGGCCGGAGAAACCTCTAGAAAAGGGAAAGGGAAGACAAAAGCTTCCACCTCCGAGTCATGGGAGATGGAGAGATTCATCTCCAAAGCCCATCAAGACCACTTCTATGATGTTGTTGCTAAGAAGAAGGTGATCCCTGAGGTCCCTTTCAAGCTCAAGAAAAATGAGTTTTCAGAGATCCGACATGAGATTCAAAGAAGAGGTTGGGAAGTTCTGACCAATCCCATCTAACAAGTCGGAATCTTGATGGTTCAAGAGTTCTATGCCAATGCATGGATCACTAGGAACCATGATCAAAGTATGAACCCGAATCCAAAGAACTATCTTACAATGGTTCGGGGGAAATACTTAGATTTTAGTCCGGAAAATGTGAGGTTGGCATTCAACTTGCCCATGATGCAAGGAGATGCACACCCCTACACAAGAAGGGTCAACTTTGATCAAAGGTTGGGCCAAGTCCTTAGGGACATATGTGTTGAAGGAGCTCAATAGAAAAGAGACTCCAAAGGCAAGCCGGTTCAACTAAAAAGACTGGACCTCAAGCCTGTGGCTAGAGGATGGTTGGAGTTCATCCAACGCTCCCTCATCCCACTAACACCGATCTGAAGTTACTATGGATCGGGCCATCAAGATCCATAGCATCATGATTGGAGAGGAAGTAGAAATTCACGAAGTCATCTCCCTTGAATTCTACAAAATAGCCAATAAGTCCTCTACTTTGGCAAGGCTAGCTTTTCCTCATATTATTTGCCATCTATGTTACTCAGCTAGAGTCATCATAGAAGGAGACATCCCCATTGAAGAGGACAAGCCCATCACTAAGAAAAGGATGGAGCAAACAAGAGAGCCCACTCATGGAACCCAAGAGACGCATGAGGAAGCTCATCACCAAGAAATCCCGGAGATGCCTCAAGGGATGCACTTTCCTCCCAACAACTATTGGGAACAACTCAACACTTCCTTAGAAGATTTGAGTTACAATGTGGATCAATTAAGGGTGGAACATCAAGAGCACTCCATCATTCTCCATGAAATTAGAGAAGATCAAAGAGCAATGAGGGAGGAGCAACAAAGGCAAGGAATGGACATAGAAGAGCTTAAGGACATCATTGATCCTTCAAGAAGAAGACGCCACTAAGGTGGATTCATTCCTTGTTCTTATTTTTTCTATTTTTCATTTTTATCTATGTTTTGTGTCTCTACTTCATGATCATTAGTATGTAGTAACTATGTCTTAAAGCTATGAATAAATTCCATAAATCCTTCACCTCTCTTAAATGAAAAATGTTTTTAATTCAAGAGAACAAGAAGTACATAAATTTCAAAAATTGTCCTTGAATTTAGTTTAATTATATTGATGTGGTGACAATACTTTTTGTTTTCTGAATGAATGCTTAAACAGTGCATATTTTTTATCTTGTTGTTTATGAATGTTAAAATTGTTGGCTCTTGAAAGAATGATGAAAAAGAGAAATGCTATTGATGATCTGAAAAATCATAAAATTGATTCTTGAAGCAAGAAAAAGCAGTGAATAGCAAAAGCTTGCGGAAAAAAAAAGCAAGCAGAAAAAGCTAATAGCCCTTAAAACCAAAAGGCAAGGGTAAAAAGGATCCAAGGCTTTGAGCATCAATGGATAGGAGGGCCCAAGGAAATAAAATCCAGGCCTAAGCGGCTAAATCAAGCTGTCCCTAACCATGTGCTTGTGGCATGCAGGTCCAAGTGAAAAGCTTGAGACTGAGTGGTTAAAGTCGTGATCCAAAGCCAAAAGAGTGTGCTTAAGAGCTCTAGACACCTCTAACTGGGGACTCTAGCAAAGCTGAGTCACAATCTGAAAAGGTTCACCCAGTCATGTGTCTGTGGCATTTATGTATCCGGTGGTAATACTGGAAAACAAAATACTTAGGGCCACGGCCAAGACTCATAAAAGTAGCTGTGTTCAAGAATAAACAAACTTAACTAGGAGAATCAATAACACTATCTGAAATTCTAAGTTTCTATAGAAGCCAATCATTCTAAACTTCAAAGGAAAAAGTGAGATGCCAAAACTGTTCAGAAGCAAAAAAGCTACAAGTCCCGCTCATCTAATTAGAATTAATATTCATTAATATTTTGGGTTTTATGGTATATTCTCTTCTTTTTATCCTAATTGATCTTCAGTTGCTTAGGGACAAGCAACAATTTAAGTTTGGTGTTGTGATGAGCAGATAATTTATACGCTTTTTGGCATTGTTTTTAGGTAGTTTTTAGTATGATCTAGTTACTTTTAGGGATGTTTTCATTGGTTTTTATGCTAAATTCACATTTCTGGACTTTACTATGAGATTGTGTGTTTTTCTGTGATTTCAGGTATTTTCTGGCTGAAATTGAGGGACCTGAGCAAAACTCTGATAGGAGGCTGACAAAGGACTACTGATGCTGTTGGAATCTGACCTCCCTGCACTCAAAATAGATTTTCTGGAGCTACAGAACTTCAAATGGCGCGTTCTCACCGGAGTTTGAAAGTAGACATCTAGAGCTTTCCAGCAATATATAATAGTTTATACTTTATTTGTAATTAGACGACGTAAATTGGCGCTCAACACCAGTTCCATGCTGCAATCTGGAGTCAAACGCGAGAAACACGTCACGAACCAGAGTTGAACGCCCAAAACACGTTACAACTTGGCGTTCAACTCTAAGAGAAGCCTCAGCTCATGGATAGATCAATCTCAGCCCAAGCACACACCAAGTGGGCCCCGGAAGTGAATTTATGCATCAATTACTTACTTCTGTAAACCCTAGTAGCTAGTTTAGTATAAATAGAACTTTTTACTAGTTTATTAGATGTCTTTGACTATCTAGTCTTTTGACCACATATCTGGTCCTTCTCCTTTATTTTTCGAATTCACATCATACTTTGGGGGCTGGCCATTCGGCCATGCCTGGACCTTTATCACTTATGTATTTTCAACGGTGGAGTTTCTACACACCATAGATTAAGGGTGTGGAGCTCTGCTGTACCTCGAGTTTTAATGCAATTACTACTATTTTCTATTCAATTCGACTTATTCTTATTCTAAGATATTCGTTGTACTTCAACATGATGAATGTGATGATCTATGACACTCATCATCATTCTCACCTATGAACGCGTGACTCACAACCACTTCCGTTCTACCTTAAGACTAGGCGTATATCTCTTGGATTCCTTAATCAGAATCTTCGTGATATAAGCTTGAATTGATGGCGGCATTCATGGAAATCCGGAAAGTCTAACCTTGTCTGTGGTATTCCGAGTAGGATTCCGGAATTGAATGACTGTGACGAGCTTCAAACTCGTGATTGCTGGGCGTGATGACAAACGCAAAAGAATCAAGGGATTCTATTCCAACATGATCGAGAACCGACAGATGATTAGTCGTGCTGTGATAGAGCATTTGGACCATTTTCACTAAGAGGATGGGATGTAGCCATTGACAACAGTGATGCCCTACATACAGCTTGCCATAGAAAGGAGTGACAAAGATTGGATAAAAGCAGTAGGAAAGCAGAGATTCGGAAGGAACACAGCACCTCCATACACTTATCTGAAATTCCCATCATTGAATTACATGAGTAACTCTATCTTTATTTTCTGTTTAAATTTATTTTTATTATTATTCGAAAATCCAATAATCTCTTAATATAGTTGAATCCGCCTGACTGGGATTTACAAGATGACTATAGCTTGCTTCATACCAACAATCTCTGTGGGATCGACCCTTACTCGCGTAAGGTATTACTTGGACGACCCAGTACACTTGCTGGTTAGTTGTGCGGAGTTGTGACAAAGTGTGATTTATGTTTCAGAGCACCAAGTCTTTGGAGCCATTGTTGATGATCACAATTTCGTCCACCAGAACCCTCACTGAATTTGTGTTTACTCTCCAATCACTCAGTGTTTGGGGTTAATCACTCTATTCTTTTCTAGTCATGCTTTCTAAAACTTTGTTCTTTATCTAACCAATCAACAAATATTTAATGCATACATACAAACTTCATGATGTCTTTTTCAAGGTTGTAATGGGGCTAAGGTAATGGTAAGGGTGTATATATATAAGGTTAAGTGAGCTATAAATTGAATCCTTGATTAGTCTAAGATCTCACCTAACATATACATACTCTATATAATTTAGGAATCTTGCCTAGCTACCCAATTTTCTCACTTTTGTATCACATACTCATGTACCAACTTATTTTAGAATTTATCACATGTGCATTAGTCTTTTAATAAATTTAATATTGGGGTAATTTTGTCCCCTTATTTATTTTGATTAATCATAGGGAAATTATTTTTTTTTTTTGAAAATAAACTCAACATATCAATGCACATGGTATTTTAATTATTTTGGTCTTACATGGGTACGCACCCAAATTTCAAATATTTTATCAATTCAATACCTTCTTATCGACCCAAGTTCCCATAAAATTTCCCACACTTATTTGATACACAATATCTATCTTAAGCTAACCAAGGATTCAACTTGGTATTTTTAATTTGTTTTTCTTCTTAAGGCTAGTAATGTGGTTATAGAACAGAAGGGGATTAAAAGGCTCAAGGGGGCTAACAAGGGTGACGTAAAAGGTAGGTTTATTTGGGATAAGTGAGCAAAAATTTTAAATAATGGCCTCAATCATATGTAGGTATGTATCTACATTCTATATTGGACATATATACTAAAACAAAGTAAGGATTGCAAGCATAGAAAAGAAGTGCGAAACACACAGGAATGAAATTTATGGTTGAATGTAACCATACAATTAAGCTCAAAAATGCACGGGTTGTGTGTTATTTGGCTCAGAACCATATATCAGTTATGTATGTCATGCAAGTAGAAATTAAGAGTTTCCATTCAACTCAATGTGAATCCTAGAATGGCTCTTATAAAAATAGGTATTTTCCTTGAAAAATGTTGTCAATTAACCAACATTTATTGCTATATATATACAAGGTGTGTGGATTGTTTTGATTCTGTTACACTAAAGCTTCTAGTTTATTCTTTTATTTTCAATCAAACCAAATTATCATACGCTAAAAGGGTAAACTAAACTAATTAATCCACATATTCTATATCTCAACTTCATAAGCTAAAAGTGCAAATTAAGCTAAATATCTAGGATATATACAGCCCAAAGTGTAAAATGCAGAAATAAAAATAAAGATACAGCAAAAGCAAAAGAAAAATGTGCAAGTACTAAAAGACAAAATAAGATAAAAAATAAAAATAAAATGAAAATACAGAAAATAAGCAAAATAAGATAGAAGAGTCTAAAAGTGGTTCACCAAAAAGATTCGCCAGAGATGGCGACCTACCCACACTTAAATTATAGCATCGTCCTCGATGCTCAATCAAGTTGGGTGTGAAAAAGTGTCATCTCCGGAAGGATGTGCTGCTGGTGTCTTGGTGGTAAGCTAAGGGTCTGTAGTCTCTATGAGTGTCAGAGGAGCTGCCTACTGAAGCGAAGGCTCTGTCTGTAGGGGAACCTCTGGATCTGCGGGCTGTATCTGATGTGGCTCCTCATGATGTGGTGCAGCCTGCTCAGGTCCTCCCTGCTCAGTCTCTGCACGTGCCTCTTCCTCATGATCGTCTGCCTCCTCCTCAGATGGCTATGATGGTGTGTTAGGCTCGGAGGGGATGTCAGGCTGGCCGGACCGGATCATCAACTTTAAATGCTCAAAGCGGCACTTGCTGTGATGCTCAGTCCTCTCATATCGCCGCTGGTTGCAGTGCTCCATCTGGTCTAGGCGCTCGAATAGGCAGTGCACAAGGTGGTAGACGGGCTCTGAAGCAGGTGGCGGTGCTGTGGTGGTGGCTGGTGCCGTAGGTGCTGAAGGGGCAGCAGAAGATGTGGCTGCTTCAGCAGAGGCAGTGAGGAAAGGTGGCCTGTAGCCCAAAGCTTGGAACTTCCTGCTGTGAGGGATAATTTTCTTGCAGTCGGCGACAGTTGGCTTCTCATCTGCTAGCTCTCAGGGCACCTCAGCTCGGCGGCCTAGCTGAGTGATCAGATATGGAAAGGGCAGAGTGCCTCTGACATGGACCCTAGCCATGTAATACTGGATGAAGCGGGGAAGATAAAGGTCCTTACCCTCAATCACACACCAGATGAAGGTGATCATGGCAGCTGGCACCTCTGTCTCATGAGTGCTCGGCATCACGTAGTTACTCAGAATCTGTTGCCAAAGCCGAGCCTCATCATTCAGATAGAGAAACTTTATTCCCTTTGGCACCCTGTGGACTTGCCCATGACCCATGGGACAGTAGGATTGATGAGCGGATATTTTATATGCTTTTTGGGGGTAATTTCATGTAGTTTTTAGTATGTTTTAGTTAGTTTTTAGTATATTTTTATTAGTTTTTAGGCAAAATCCATATTTCTGGACTTTACTATGAGTTTGTGTGTTTTTCTATGATTTCAGGTATTTTCTGGCTGAAATTGAGGGAGCCGAGCAAAAATCTGATTCAGGCTGAAAAAAGACTGCTGATGCTGTTGGATTCTGACCTCTCTGCACTCGGAATGGATTTTTTGGAGCTACAGGAGTCTAATTGGCGTGCTCTCTAGTGAGTTGGAAAGTAGACATCCAGGGTTTCCAGCAATATATAATAGTCCATACTTTTCTCGAAGATAAACGACGTAAACTGACGTTTAACACCAGTTCCATGTTGCGTTCTGGCGTTGAACGCCAGAAACAGGTTGCAAGTTGGAGTTAAACGCAAGAAACAGGTTACAACCTGACGTTTAACTCAAGAAACAGCCCAGACACGTGAGAAGCTCAAGTCTCAGCCCCAGCACATACCAAGTGGGCCCCAAAAGTGGATTTCTGCACTATCTATCTTAGTTTACTCATTTTCTGTAAACTTAGATTACTAGTTTAGTATTTAAACAACTTTTAGAGACTTAATTTGTACCTCATGACATTTTAGATCTAAACTGTGTACTCTTTGACGACATGAGTCTCTAAACTCCATTGTTGGGGGTGAGGAGCTCTGCAGCGTCTCGATGAATTAATGCAATTATTTCTGTTTTCTATTCAAACACGCTTGTTTCTATCTAAGATGTTCATTCGCACTTCACTATGATGAATGTGATGATCCGTGATACTCATCACTTTTCTCAATCTATGAACGCGTGCCTGACAACCACCTCCATTCTAAATTCGAATAAATGAGTATCTCTTGCATTCCTTAATTAGAATCTTCGTGGTATAAGCTAGAATTCATTGGCAGCATTCTTGAGAATTCAGAAAGTCTAAACCTTATCTATGGTATTTCGAGTAGGATTCAGGAATTGAATCACTGTGATGAGCTTCAAACTCGTGAGTGTTGGGCGTAGTGACAGATGCAAAAGGATCAATGGATCCTATTCCAGCATGAGTGAGAACTGACAGATGATTAGCCATACGGTGACAGCGCACCTGGACCATTTTCACTAAGAGGACGGATGGTAGCCATTGACAACGGTGATCCACCAACACACAGCTTGCCATCAGAAGAACCTTGCGTGCATGAAGAAGAAGACAGGGGGAAAGTAGAGATTCAGAAGACAAAACATCTCGAAAACTCCAACACATTTTCCATTATTGTGTAACAAATACTCATTTCATGCTCTTTCACTTTTTACAATTGAAACTAAAGAACCCTATTGGTATCCTGACTAAGAACAATAAGATAACCATAGCTTGCTTCAAGCCGGCAATCTCCGTGTGATCGACCCTTACTCACGTATGGTATTACTTAGACGACCCAGTACACTTGCTGGTTAGTTGTGCGGAATTACATACTGTGAGTGTAATTTTTGTGCACCAAAGATCAAGAGCTATAATCTGCTTTACTGCATCCCAGTCAAATCGCATGAATCTCATATTCTCTTCAGCCTTTTGGTAACCATCCGGTTTATCTGACTTAGGCTGGAGTTGGAGGATGTCTTCAATAGCTTCCTCAATAATCAAGATCTGCTTCCTTCTGAGGTGCACTGCATCCAGGGACGTTTTGAAGTAGTTGCAGTAGAATTCCCTGACCTAGGATGCATTGACATCAGTCAAGTTCCTTTCCAGGAAGAATCAGCCTCTCTGTTTTATCTGATCTGAGGTGTATTGCTGTAGTTCTTCCAGAATTTTGAGCGTCCTTTCCAGATATAGGTTCCTGGAAGTGGCAATAACTGGATACTTAAGCTCACAATATCTGTTGGCAAACTTGACTTGGTCAGTGGCAGGCAACAACTGATCTGCCTTTTCCTGCGGGGTAAAATGCTTTTCCCACCAGGAATCGTCATGGAGGATATCTAGGATAGTGGTGGAGGGTTTGCCTCTTTTTCTTTTTCCTGTAGTTGCTTTGCCCTTTCCTTTACATTTGGGGTCAAACATCCTAAAAAGTGGAAGTAGCAGGATATAATTGAAGAAACTAAAGTAGGAAAACAGGTAAGCAATAGCAATAAAAGCATAGAGAGGCAAAAGATGAATAAAAGAGGAATAAAAGCATGAATTGAGTTAAATATATGTAAATTTTGGACTGTATGCGAGTTAAGAGTCTGAGAGTAAAAATCACAATCCAAAATATATGATATGTGGAATTCTTGTTAATTAGGAAAAACAGTAATCATGCCTTGAGTTAGAAAATGAAAGTAGTTAGGAGTTAAAAAGTGAAGTTAAAGTAAGTGGCATGATAATGGGGTTCCTAGTTAACAATAAGTTTACAAACTTGAAGAACAATTAACTCGTATTCAAGCAAAGATTGCAGTTTATTGATGATAATTCAGATAAATAACAGAATTGCAAAATGAAACTGAGATCATCAAGAATGCAATTTATTAATCAAGGAACCAGAAAGAATAAGAATGTTAGCCCATTCATCCTAGAATTGGTTTGGTTATAGCCAATTAGTGCAAGATTCTAAATTACCAAAACCAATACATGAATGGGAGTTGAGTGAAACAATTTGCTGTAAAAAATTGGACAGCATTCCGGCTAAAAATTGGTTGTTCCCAGGTGATAAACAGCAGCAAAATCAGTTCATATGATATTAAATTAGTGCAGAATAGAGTAACAAATAGTAATTCACATGAATTCCGAATAAACGAACTCAATCTGCATGAAAGAATAGTAAAGAATAGCATATGAACAATATCATCAGCACAACAAATTCAAAATTGTAAATCAGATAAAAATAGGTAACAAGAACGGCACAATTATCAGGCCTAAATCCACTAACCACATCCTAGCTACCTAACTGCCTAAAATCCACTACAATCATGCATCTCTAACTATCCTAATTTGAACGTAAATTGAAAAATATGTAACTAACTAACTAACTGAGAAAGGAATTGGTGTTTGGCGGAACCTGGTGTGTCTAGGAACATAAATTGGGCACAGAGAGATGGGGGTGGTGCGGCAGTGGTGGCGGTGACGCGGCAGAGCTAGAAGGCGGCACGGCGGAGGTCCATGGTGGAGGTAAGGGGCGGTTCGGTGGTTGGGGGTGGATAAGGGTTATGGAGGGGAGGAGGGAAGAAGGGGGCGATGTGGGTGATGGTCGTGTGGGCGTGGTTTTCGGTGGTGGCGCGGTGACGGTGGTGGCGCGGTGGTTGTTCGGCGAAGGGGCAGCTGTGGAGAAGGTTAAAGGGGAAGAAGAAGGGGGGAAGAAGAAGAGAAATAAGAGAAGGGAAGGGGTTTGGTGGCGGTGATGCGGTGGCAGGGGCACGGCGCACCGGTGCTGGGTGGCTGGTCGGTGGTGGTGGTTGTGTAGGGGAGAAGAGAGAGTGCAGAGGGGAAGGGGAGAAGAGAATGGGTTGACGCGAAGGGGGTTAGGGTTTCGCGTGGGTTGTTTTAGTGGATTTAAATCCACACGAATGCGTAAGACACGCGAACGCATAAGGCACGTGATTGCGTGATTGAGATGGAAAGGGAATGATGCGGACGCGTCATTGACGCGATTGCATGAGTGAGATATAATGTAAGTGACGCATACGCGTGAAACACGCGAACGCAAAGCTTGGAATTGTGTTATAGGCACAATTCCAGCGTCATTTTGGCGCAACTCTCTGTTTCCATTTAGGGGGCCATAATATCCACGCGACGCGTATGCGTCGCCTACGCTTTCGCGTGGTGTGTGTAGTGTAAGTGATGCGATCACGTTAGTGACGCAAACACGTGGCCCAATTTGTGCTCAACGCACACCAGCCACACGATTCCAGCCCAACTTTCTGGGCGTTGGATCTTGATGCCGATTTGCAATCGACGCCCACACGTGGCCCATGCGAACGCGTGAGGTCCCCTTTTTTTGCAGTATGCAAAATGCAATGCTGATATGGATGTTATGAATAATTCCAGGTTCAATAAAATAGAATAAAATAAAATAAAACTTAAAAACAAACACAACAAGATAAAAATTGAAATTGAAGAAGGGACGATCATACCATGGTGGGTTGTCTCCCACCTAGCACTTTTAGTTAAAGTCCTTAAGTTGGACATTTGGTGAGCTTCCTGTTATGGTGGCTTATGCTTGAATTCATCCAAAAATCTCCACCAATGTTTGGAATTCCAGTAGCCTCCAGGATCCAAAACTAGGCACATAAAGCCTTCAAGCAAGTCAAAGCAGATGACTAGGTCCCAAGAGTGCTGATTGCCAGAATGAATTCCGGGGTCCCAGACCTTACTTTTACACCCATTTTTGTCTTGACCTACATTCTTCCAACCGGGTGGTGCAGAGTTCAGATTCTCACTAAAATGACCAAACAGCTTCTGAGACCCACTCGATCGGACTCTACACCAATCCTTGCACCTCAAATTGAAGCATGGAATCTTATTGGATCTTGTGTACCAGCTCTGAGTACGAACCATTTTCCTCTTACTCTTAAAGCCGCAGAGAGCTCTAAGTTGGCCATCTGTTTCAAGCAAACCATATTCAAGTGGAAAACTAAAGACAAAGGCTAAGGATGTTACCCACTTGAAGTTGGTGTTGGGTGGTAATAGCCTTGGAATAGGTGTTTCCAGTGGTCTTGCAAGCTCTGCTCCCTTGTATCCTTCTGTGAATTCCTCCACTTCTGTGCAAACTTCTTCAATTGCAACCAAGTCTTGATCAAAGTCTTTGATTTCTTCCTCATCATTCAAGTCATAAGTTGGAGGTTGAGAAAAATCTACCTCAGCATCATCTTCGTATTCACTTGGGGAAGGTTCTTCTGTTTCAAAGAAGTCACTTGCAGATGCAAGTTTGTTACTAGGAGAACATGACTCGTGATCATCATTATCAAGGAAACTCGCGTCTTGAGTTGTTCCGTCCAGTTCTTCATAGGATACCTGCTTTGGGGGTTATGCACTATCCTTCTTAGCATCAATTGCAACTTTCTTGACGGAATTTTCCACAACTCTGGATTTCCATGGAGGTTCAGCATTTCCTAAGTCTTCAACCAATTGTTCCAGTACAAATCATGCTCCTTGCTGTCCACCGGAGTTTCTAGTATCTTCTTCATGCTACGTTCATCGTTAAATTGTCCACATGAAGCCATGGGGGTTCCTTGAGTATCCGAATGTCGGGAAGGTAATCGATTGATCACTTGATCTAGTTGGCAAAGGGTTGCATGAAGTCTTTCCACTGTTTTCTTGAAATGCTCCCTTGATTCTTGGGTTGATGGATATGGACATGGTGCATAGGGAAGTGGTGGTTCTTGGGAGTAATTAGATTGGAATTGGGGTGGATAGGGATTAGGGTCATACAGGGGTGAATGTTGATAGGGGGCTTGTGAGTGTAGTGGTTCAAAGCTATGTTGAGGAGGTGGTTTGTGGACATATAATGGGACTTGTTGGTAACTACAAGGGGGTCCACCATATCTATCATCTTGGTACGCACCTCGGAATGGCTCTTGACCATAGCAATTTGGTGGGTGTTGGTTGTCACGAGAGGGTCCACCATAACTATTGTCTTGGAATGCATTGTAGAATGGTCGTCGTCCATGGTATTTTGGAAGGTGTTATTGCCTAAAGGGTTGATCAGATCCTCGTGGCCCCGTCCATCTTTGATTGTTTTGTCCTTGATGCATATTCCTGTTATAGCCTCCATTCCTTTCAACAATATTAGAACCAAACTCAAAGCGATGGGGGTGAGAACTCATAGTAACTAATAAAAATTAAAAACAAAAACAAAAATAAATAAACAAGAAAAAGAAAATATTTACAATAACCAATAATAGGGCACACGTTTGCAATTCCGCGGCAACGGTACCATTTTGACGATTAGATTATTGCTAGTATAGAATTTCATAGAAATATAATCGCGTTGTAAGTATAGTTTCTAAACCAACAGAGAATCCTTTCGTACAAAAGTTTTGGTTGTCACAAGTAACAAAACCCAATAAAATTTATAACCGAAGTATTTAAACCTCGGGTCATCTTCTCAAGGAATTGCAGGAAGGTATGATTTATTATTGGTTATGGAAAAAGTATCTTTGTTTTGGGCTTTTGAAAGAAGGAACAAGTAATTTAAATTATAAGAAAAATAAATTAATAATTAGAAAATCTCTTGCCAAGGTATGAGAACTGGAAATCCTATCCTAGTTATCCTTATCAAATGTGATGAGAATTGGATTTTTCTCCCACTTAGTTAACCCTTACTAAATAAAGGAAAGTCAAGTGAACTATTTAACTTGATTCCTCAAGTCCTAGTCAACTCCTATGGAAAGACTAGCTTTAGAGGAATCCAAATTAATCAGCAACTCCAATTTCCAATCAACTGCTGAGTTTGATAACTCAAGTGTCACCAATTACTCAACCAAAGCCAAAAGGAAAGAAAATCTACTTGAATGAAAATAATTTGAATTAATTAGAAGCATCAATAACATAAATTAAAGAAGCAATCATAAATCTAAAATACCTCAAATTATATTAAATAGAGATATTAATTCTAACATGGAGTTCATAAACCAATTTGGAAAGATAAATAACAATTAAAGTAATAGAATAAATAAAGTAGAAAATAAATTAAAGGAACATTGAATCTGGAATGAAGAAGATGAAATCCTAAATCCTAAGAGAGAAGAGAGAGCCTCTCTCTAAAAACTACATCTAAAACCTAAAATTGTAAATTATCAGCTTCTTCCCTTGAATGAATAGACTCTCCACTTTATAGCCTCTAATCTGTGTTTTCTGGGCTTGGATTTGGACCAAAAAAGGGTCTAGAATTCGCTGGGGGCAAGTTCTGCAATTTTCTGCACGTTGCGTACGTCACGCGTGCACATGGGTCACACGTTCGCGTCATCTGGAGTTTTTCCTTACTACGCATCCGCGTCAGTTGTGTTTCGTGCTAGTCACGCGTCCAAGTCGTCCACGCGTACGGGTCGATGCCATTTTGCGCGAGGCACGCGTTCGCGTCGTCCATGCGTTTGTGTCGCTGCCATTTCTTCAAAAACTCTATTTTGTGTATTCCTTCCATTTTTACGTGTTTCCTTTCTGTCCTCTAAGCCATTCCTACCCTATAAAGTATGAAAATACTCAACACATGGATTACGGCATCGAATGATAATAAAGGATAATTAAAATTAACATTTTTAAAGTATAGAAAACATGTTTTCACATATATCATAAAATAAGGAAGAAATTGTGAAATCATGCAATTCATATGAATAAGTGGGTGAAGAATTAATAAAAACACTTAATTGAACATAAGATAAATCATAAAATAGAGGTTCATCAACCGGCTAGGGTAATCGGGAAAGCCTTGCACCGAACTTTATCGACTTCCCCTTCCAGGTTCATCCTGGTCTCGAAGGCCGTTAGGTGTTCCTGTGGATCCTTGGTGCCATCGTACTTTATGTCGGTCGGTTTGTCGAAGCCCTTCGGTAACCTGGCATTCAGGATTCTCTATATGAATAGGGTAGCTCCCATTATCACATGTTCACCTCTTCTTCGCTTGGAATCTCTCCAGTATCTTCTTTCGTCGTCCTCGTGGTGACGTTCAGCTTCCCGGGACCTACTGTGGTTCCGGCGTCGATTGTAACACCCTACCACACAGAATCTTATGCTTAAGTCATAAGACAGAGGTGGTGAGGCATTACGACCTCTAAAAGCAAAATTATATATAATATAGTTGAAAAAAATTATTTTTAGGAGTCTTTGAAGAAAAGGTAAAAAGAAAAGCATTAAAAATGAAAGGTGATGATAAGTCATCTTATGCTAGTTTTACAAGCATTTTTCATTAGTTTCATTAGGTTTTATGCACTTTTTTGCACAATAAGTAAGTAATTGGAGTGGATTTTCATGATTATCTTGAATCAATCAAACATCATGTATTTTACACAAAATCATAGGTTTCATGCTAGAATTAATTGATTTTATAAATGGTGAAAAGATCTTGTGATTTTGGTGAGGCTTTGATGTATTTGTTTGGTTGATAACAGGTGAAAAGATAAAGGAAAAGAAGAAGAAAGCACAAATTAAGCTCAAACAAAGGAAAGAAGAATTTCGGGCACACTTTAAAATTTGAGCACGCTTTGGACCTTAGGCCATGCTTTTAAAAGTGTTGCCCATGACAATAAAAGTGTTGCATTCGAAGAAGGAACCAACACACCAAGAAGGCTAGCGTTCGAGAATGAGAGCGTAGCATTTCCTTTTGGCAACGTTCTCGTACCTCTCAAGTCTTGGGGAGAAGACTCAACTAGGTAGCGTTCAATGTTTTGAACGTATCGCACCAAGAGGAAGGCTGTTCAAAGAAGTGAACGCTACATTCACTATATCCACCATTTTCGTGGATTGTCAAGCCAAGAAAGGAAGGCTCGCAACAAGCAAACCAAGGTGGCGTTCAAAAGTTCCAACGCCACTCTCACTCTTGGCAACGTTTTCGTGCCTCTCAACTAAGGAAAGCTGGGCTCAAAGCAAACCAAGGAGGTAGCGTTCAAAGAAATGAACGCTACGTTCACTAGCCTTACCTTTTTCGTGCCTCTCAATCAAGGGAAGCAAGGCACATCATCAAAGCAACTAGGAACGCTCAAGAATTGCAACGTAACGCTCAAAGAGGGAGCACCAAGGGAGCAAAGCCAACGTTCAAAGAGTGAACGTAGCATTCAAAGAGTGAACGCTATGGGCAAGGAGGATTGGCACGTGGCAAGGCACACAATGCTAAGTGAACTTAGCGTTCACAAAAGCCAATAGAGCGCTCCACTGGAGCATGCCTCCAACCCATTTTCAATGAAATGCCATTCGGATCTATTACTTCTTCAAATCCAAAATCAAAAGGCCTATTCCAAGATCTGAAGACCAAAATAGAAAGTGTATAAATAGGATCAAATTCAATTTGTAAAAGATCTTTTAGCTCATTTTAGTTTTTCACTTTTAATTTTCATTTATTTTGAATTTGGGGAATTGGGATTATATCTAGTTTGCTTTCTGTTTTCATTTTCTTGCTTCTGCAACTTCTACTGTCTGTATTGGGTTTTTGAATTCAAATTGAAGAACTCCATTGAATTTCTTGATCTGAGAATCATCTTTTCTTTCCTTTCATTTAGTTATGAGAATTGGAGAATTGGATCAAGATCTTCTTTGCTGTTTTCATTTTCATTTCTTCTACAATTTTTTTTCTGTTTGGTCAAGGAGTGATTAGGATCTAGATCTACTTTCTGATCTCATTGCTCTTCTTCAATCTTTAGTTTCTCTTTTAGAATTTCATAATTGAGCTAAGTTTTCTTGCTGTTTGTTCCTTCAAGCAATTTTCCATTTCTGTTTGGCTACTGAGTTGAATCTCTTCATCTCATAGCTCTTTGATTTACTTTAACTTGCATTTTCTTTTTAAATTCTGAATCCCAGCACCCAAATCCTTTTATTCTTCAAGCAATTTACATTTTTCAGCAATTTAGATTCAAAAATTTGCATTTCTTGCACTTTAAGTTTCTGCAATTTACTTTTCTTGCAATTTAAGTTTCAGCTCTTTTACTTTCTTGCACTTTAAGTTTCTGTAATTTATCTCTTATGTACTTTACTTTTCTATCCAATGTACCTTCTGCACCTTTACTTACTTGCAATTTAGTTTTTATTAATCAAAATCACTCCAATCACCAAATATTTGCTTAACTAAATTCATCACCTAACTAAAATTGCTATATCCATCAATCTCTGTGGGATCGACCTCACTCTTGTGAGTTATTACTACTTGATGTGACCCGGTACACTTGCCGGTAAGTTTGTGTGGAATCATTTTTCCCTCATCAAGTTTTTGGCGCCGTTGCTGGGGATTGATTTACATTGATAATGATTAAGTAAGATGATAATCTATATTAAGCTCTTCTTCTTTTATTTTTCTTTCATTTTTACTACGCACACTAACTGTTTGAATTTTTGTTTAAACTAACCTTAACATAACTCTAGCAATAGAGTGGATTGTGTTTCTTGGTTTCTGGTTTTGTGTGTATGACAGAAGCAAGGAGAGAGGTCTCTACCTCTAGTGACATTGATGAGAGAACTCTTTGAAGACTAAGAAGAGAATCTAGAGGAAAGGGAGTCATTGGTGGAGAGGAATCAGACGAAGAGAACCAAGAGATGGAAGGAAATGCTCCTAATCCACAAGAGGGAGTGGCTAACAACAATGGCCAGCCTCAAAGGAGGGTTCTAGCCTCCTATACTTTTCCTAATCCAAGGCACTGTGGGAGTAGCATACTGACTCCAAATGCAATGCAAACAACTTTGAATTGAAGTCTCAACTCATCACATTGGTGTAAAACAACTGTTCTTATGGAGGAGGTCCCTTGGAAGATCCAAACCAACACCTATCCACCTTCCTAAGGATATGTGACACAGTGAAAACCAATGGTGTGCATCCTGACATTTACAAATTATTGTTGTTTCCATTTTCCCTAAGAGACAAAGCTGCTCAATGGTTGGAGGCATTTCAGAAAGAACGCATCAACAATTGGGAAGATCTAGTGAATAAGTTCTTAGCCAAGTTTTATCCTCCCCAAAGGATCATCAAACTCAAAACAGAGGTCCAAACATTCACTTAGATGGATGGAGAGTCATTGTATGATGTCCGGGAGAGATACAAAGCTCTAATTAGAAAGTGCCCACCAGAAATATTCAGTGAATGGGATAGACTCCAAAACTTCTATGAAGGATTGACACTGAGAGCTCAAGAAGCACTTGATTATTCTGCTGGAGGCTCAGTACAACTCATGAAGACAGCGGAAGAGGCTCAAAATATCATTGACACTGTAACAAATAACCAATACTTCTATGATCATCAAAGGCACCGCCAACCAGCTCAAAGGAAGGGTGTATTGGAGTTTGAAGGTGTGGATACCATCTTAGCTCAAAACAAGGTGATGCATCAACAAATCCAACAACAGATGGAGATGATGGCCAAGAGGATTGATGGCCTCCAAGTTATAACAGTGAATACAAGTCAACCATCACCTACATGGGGGCAAAATGAGAAAAACTATGAAGAGCGTCAGCAAGAACAAGTCCAGTATGTGCACAATCAAGGTTCCGGTCAGAATAAGTTCCATGGAGACACTTATAACTCATCCTGGAGGAACCACCCAAATTTGAGATAGGGAGACAACCAAAACCAACAACCTTGGCAAAGAAACTCAAACCAAAACAATTCCAGAAACACAAACCATCAAAACACTAACCAAAACCAATACAGAAATCCATAAAACAACCAACCTCAACCCAACTACTATCCACCCAACAATTCATCCACTAACCAAAATAACTATCATCCACCATCCACATCATATAATCAACCATAACCACCCCCAGAAGCTCAAAGGATCTCCAACATGGAGATAATGATGGAGAAGATGATGAAACATCAAGAGCTAGCCAACAAGAACCATGAAACCTCACTAAGGAATCTAGTAAGGCAAATTGGTCAATTATTCAAGCAAACAGTGGCTGAGAGACCAACCAATGCACTGCCAAGTGACACCATTCCCAACCCCAAGGAAGAATGTAAGGCAATCTAATTAAGGAGTGGAAAAGCTTTGGTGAATGACAAAGAAGTCACCAAGAAGCCAATAGAGGATGAAAAGACCAGCAGTAAAGAGCAAGTGACAATTGAAGAAAAGAACCAAGAAAGGCTCAAGGAAAAAGAGGAACATCAAGCTTCAAACAAGGGGAAGCAAATTATGGAGGAGCCATCACAAGAATAGAGGAAGTTAGTGAAGACTTATACCCCTCCTTTGCTATACCCTCAAAGGTTGCAAAAGGAGATCAAAGACTAACAGTTCCCTAAGTTCCTAGAAGTATTTAAGAAGCTGAAAATTAATATGCCACTTGCTAATGCTCTAGAACAAATGCCTCTATATGCAAAATTCCTCAAAGAGCTCATCAATAAGAAAAGGAGCTGGAATGAGAAGGAGATAATAAACTTAACCCAGGAATGCAGTGCTGTCATCCAAAGAGGGCTTCCCCCAAAGCTCAAAGATCCAGGAAGCTTCATCCTATCCTGCACTATATGCAACAAAACATTGGACAAAGCTCTATGTGACTTAAGAGCCAGCATCAATTTAATGCCCCTCTCACTAATGAAGAAGCTTGCAATAGAGGAAGTCAAGCCTACCAGGATGTCACTCCAAATGGCTGACAAATCACTCAAGATACCAAATGGGGTTGTAGAAAATTTATTAGTAAAGATTGGATAATTCATTTTCCCTACTGACTTTGTTATCCTGGACATGGAAGAAGAGAGACACAGTTCAATCATATTGGGACGGCCTTTCTTAGCAATAGCAAGAGCCATTATTGATGTGGAGAAAGGAGAGATGACCCTTAGGGTGCATGATGAAAAGATGGTCATCAATGTCTTCAAAGCCATGTAGTATCCTCTAGAGAAGGAAAAGCACATGAGAGTGGAAATGATAGAAGAAGTGGAGGAGGAGCTACTGGAAGATAACAACCAGGAAGAACACGAAGTGGAAATAGAGGTGGAACAAGGTTTCATAGAAGAGGAAGTGGTAGAAATCTCCTTTGAAAGCAAGGCAGAGGAGAAGCCAAAGCAACAGTTAAAGCCTCTCCCCCCTCATCTCAAATATGTCTTTCATGGAGAAGTAAAGGCCCTGCCAGTGATCATAAACTCCTCCTTAAACATAGAAGAAGAAACAAAGCTGATTGAAGTGTTAAAGGCTCACAAGACAGCCTTGGGTTAGACGATTGATGATATCAAGGGCATAAGCCCTGCCATTTGTATGCATAAAATTCTATTGGAGGAAGATTCAAGGCCTGTAGTTCAACCCCAAAGAAGACTTAACCCAACCATGAAGGAGGTGGTTCAAAAAGAAGTGATGAAGCTATGAAATGCTGGAATCATATACCCAATCTCTGATAGCTCATGGGTAAGCCCAGTACAGGTTGTGCCAAAGAAGGGAGGAATGATAGTCATTTCCTATGAGAAGAACGAATTAATCCCTACAAGGACAGTGACTGGGTGGAGGATGTGCATAGATTATAGAAAACTGAATGATGCTACAAGGAAAGATCATTTTCCTCTCCCATTCATCAACCAGATGTTGGAAAGATTGGCTGGCCATGCATATTATTGCTTCTTGGACGGGTATTCTAGGTACAATCAAATAGTGGTGGATCCCAAGAATCAAGAAAAGACTTCCTTCACCTGTCCATTTGGAGTCTTTGCTTACAGAAGGATGCCATTTGGGCTATGCAATGCCCCTGCAATTTTTCAAAGGTGTATGCTTTCTATATTTTCTGACATGGTGGAGAAGTTCTTAGAAGTCTTCATGGATGATTTTTCTATTTTTGGCAATTCATTTAACACTTGCTTGCATCATTTAACTCTTGTTTTGAAAAGATGCCAAGAAACTAATCTGGTATTAAATTGGGAGAAATGCCATTTCATGGTTTCTGAAGGGATAGTTCTTGGGCATAAGGTTTTAAGCAAAGGTATAGAAGTTGACAAGGCAAAAATCAAAATCATTGAAAAGCTTCCTTCCTATACCTATTAATGTGAAAGCAGTAAGAATTTTCTTTGGACATGCTGGTTTTTACAAAAGATTCATTAAAGATTTTTCAAAAATAGCAAAACCACTAAGCAACCTGCTAGTGATTGATAATCCTTTCATCTTTGATGACAATTGCAAGCATGCCTTTGAAACTTTAAAAAGAAAACTCACTACAGCACCAATCATCACACCCCTAGACTGGGATTGCCTTTTGAACTTATGTGTGATGCAAGTACCTTTGCAATTGGTGCTGTATTGGGGCAAAAGAAAGACAAGCTGCATCATGTTATATACTATGCTAGCAAGGTGTTGAATGAGGCACAGAAGAATTATACCACCACTAAGAAAGAGTTTTTGGCAATTGTTTATGCATTTGATAAATTTAGGCAATACTTGATTGGTTCAAAGGTTATAGTATATACTAATCATGTTGCTCTCAAGTATCTCATGTCTAAATAGGATTCAAATTCGAGGCTTATTAGGTGGGTGCTGCTGCTACAAGAGTTTGATATTGAAGTAAGAGAATGAGAACCAAGTAGCAGACCATTTATCAAGAGTATCACAAGAAGCTAACCAAGCTCCACATTCAGTGAACGAAAGCTTTCCAGATGAACACCTCTTACAAATCCAACAAGCTCCCTGGTTTGCAGACATTGTAAACTATAAGGTGGGAAGGAAGATCCCTCAAGAGCTTATCAAGCAACAAGTGAAGAAGTTATGTAATAAAGCCAGGAAATTCTTGTGGGATGAACCATTTTTGTTCAAGAGGTGTACAGATGGGGTGATTAGAAGATGCATCCCTGAAAATGAGATGAGAGAAATATTGTGGCACTGTCATGGCTCAGCTTATGGTGGACATTTTGGGCCAGAAAGAACACCAGCCAAAGTACTTTAAAGTGGATTTTATTGGCCAACCATATTCAAGGATTCTAGAGAGTTTGTTCATCAATGCAATGAGTGCCAAAGAGCTGGAGGATTAACAAGAAGGAATGATATGCTTCAGAACTACATCCTGGAGGTAGAACTATTTGATCTTTGGGGAATAGATTTTTTGGGCCCTTTTCCACCATCATATTCCTTCAAGTACATACTTGTAGCAGTAGAGTATGTCTCAAAGTGGGTGGAAGCCATAGCAACAACCACATGTGATGCACAAATTGTCCTTCAATTCCTTAAGAAGCACATTTTTACTAGATATGGAGTGCCTAAGGGTCTTGTCAGTGATGGTGGTAGTCATTTCTGCAACAACAGATGGAGAAACTACTTCACAAATATGGTGTGATGCATAAAGTAGCTACACCATATCATCCATAAACCAATGGCCAAGTAGAGCTTGCAAATAGGGAGTTGAGGAGGATTTTGGAAAAAATAGTGGGAAGTACAAGAAAGGATTGGGCCAGAAAATTAGAAGATGCTTTCTAGGCATATAGAACAGCATTCAAAACCCCCCATTGAAAAGTCTCTTTTTCAGTTGTTATATGGCAAGTCTTGTCACCTTCTTGTAGAGCTTGAGCATAAAGTTTTTTGGGCTACCAAACTCCTCAACCTTGATTCTCAAGCAGCAGGAGAGAAGAGGTTATTGCAATTAAATGAGTTGGATGAGTTTAGACTGGAAGCCTATGAAAATGCTAAGATATACAAGGAAAAAGCTAAGAGATGACATGATAAGAGGATCTCAAAGAATGAGTTCAAACCATGACAGCAAGTACTCTTGTATAACTCCAGACTCAAAGTTTTCCCTGGCAAAATCAAGTCTAAATGGACTGGTCCCTACTTGGTGACAAAGGTTCTTCCTTATGGAAGCCTTGAACTGCTAGATGAAGCAACAAAGAACAGTTTCCAGTAAATGGTCACAGGGCAAAGTATTACTTGGGAGGCCATTGGGACAAAAAGAAGGAGATTCAAAAATTAAACTGAGCAAGAATGAAGGATGTCAAGCTAGTGACATTAAAAGAGCGCTTGTTGGGAGGCAACCCAACCAAAGGTAGTTTTCTTTGCTTAACTATTTCAATAAGAGGGTTGAGTAGATTTATCTGTATTGCAAGGAGCTAAGTTTGGTATTGCACACCAAAAACATTTTAAGGGTGAATGAAGGATGCTAAGTTTGGTGTTCCACTAAAATTCTCATTTAAAATTCAACCCTCTGCATAAATGAGTACTAGCTCCAAGCAATCAGGAAAACCACTCAGCCATTTTCTACTTTCTAGTTTTTAGTTCTATTACTTTTATCAAAAGCACAAGGTTTCATGTATATGGATGATTTGTTGCATAAGAGATGTTGGCAAAGGACTAAGTTTGGTGTTCACACACCAAAGTAAGTTCAAAAGTTTGCAAACATTCATGCATGCTAACCATTTTTTTAAGTGTTTGGGGGACAAGCAACTTCCACTATCAGTACAGTACAGAGAAATACTCAACTTTTTGGAAGGATTATACATCATGAGCAAAGAAGACATAAAAGCTGAAAAAGAAGATAAAGGACTAAACAAGAAGATACCAAAAGGTTGTATTATTACTCAACTGTCTTTCTCTGCTATGCTTTAGTTGGAAGTCAAATTATTCTCATTTTTGATAAAGCTTACCTTATTTGCACTCTATTGGTTAACTGCCATGTGTTATTCAAAATAGGTGATCTGCATAATGCTTGTTGTCATTTTCATCTGCCTTAAATTCATTTCTTGTTTCCCTTTTTGCATCAATAAGAGAAAATGTTTAAAATGGAAGGTGATTGTCTAATGTTGTAGGAATTAGAATAAAGATTTGTGGTGGTAATTGCTTGATTTGATGACTAGCTCAATTATAAAAGCTGCATAATAGAATGTTCTATGTAGTGTGAGCTTAGTTGCTGTCATAAAACCTTTTATTAATGAATATCCCTACAAAATGAAGAAAAGTGAGAAAGAAAAGAAAAGAAATGCCAAGAATTGGCAAATGACATAAATAATAAGGCTAGACACCAATAGCTTGGACCTTAGGACATATGCTTGTGGTGCTTCATGCTTGCACAATTAGGTTCTGAGGAGTCTTTTAAAACTTAGTAACTTGGATTAACTAATCCAGGATTACCAACCGAAAGTCCATTATCAAGAGCAACCTAGCTACAAAGCACTTAATAATCCAAAGAGATGCTGGGCATCAATATTCCTAAGAAGATTTGTGAGCCAAGTGTCTGTAGTGAAGAAGTGTTGAGAAAAATTAAGCCAAAGGCTGCTCCAACACTTGACACAAAGCTCTCATTGAGGAATAAGCTTTCTAAGCAAAAAGAAAGAAAGAAAAAGCTAACAGGGATTAATCAAAGAGCAAGGAATTATAACAGCAACTCTAGTGAACCTTCAAGGAAACATTTCTTATCTATCAGCAAAGAATAAGTGAGCTGCATCTTGTCTGCATAAAATCCCACAATCTTAATTCAATTACCTGCTAAATAAAGACCTATATACTTCTTTGTCTCACTTCATTTCTTCTCATGTTTAGTGCTTGCTTGGGGACAAGCAAGATTTAAGTTTCGTGTTGTGATGATAAGTCATCTTATGCTAGTTTTACAAGCATTTTTCATTAGTTTCATTAGGTTTTATGTACTTTCTTGCACAATAAGTAAGTAATTGGAGTGGATTTTCATGATTATCTTGAATCAATCAAACATCATGTATTTTATACAAAATCATAGGTTTTATGCTAAAATAAATTGATTTTATAAATGATGCAAAGATCTTGTGATTTTGATGAGGCTTTGATGTATTTGTTTGGTTGATAACATGTGAAAAGATAAAGGAAAAGAAGAAGAAAGCACAAATTAAGCTCAAACAAAGGAAAGAAGAATTTCGGGCACACTTTGAAGTTTGAGCACGCTTTGGACCTTAGGCCACGCTTTTAAAAGCGTGGCCCATGACAATAAAAGCGTTGCATTCGAAGAAGGAACCAACACACCAAGAAGGCTAGCGTTCGAGAATGAGAGCGTAGTGTTTTCTTTTGGCAACGTTCTCGTACCTCTCAAGTCTTGGGGAGAAGGCTCAACTAGGTATCGTTCAATATTTTGAACGTAGTGCACCAAGAAGAAGGCTCAGCGAAGAGCAGCGTTCAAAGAAGTGAACGCTACATTCACTATATCCACCTTTTTCATGGATTGTCAAGCCAAGAAAGGAAGGCTCACAGCAAGAAAACCAAGGTGGCGTTCAAAAGTTCCAACGCCACGCTCACTCTTGGCAACGTTTTCGTGCCTCTCAGCTAAGGGAAGCTGGGCTCAAAGCAAACCAAGGAGGTAGCTGATGTGCGGAAAATGATCCGACACAAAACTCACCGGCAAGTGTACCGGGTCGCATCAAGTAATAATAACTCACATGAGTGAGGTCGATCCCACAGGGATTGAAGGATTGAGCAATTTTAGTTTAGTGGTTGATTTAGTCAAGCGAATTAAGTTTTGGTTGAGTGGTTTGTATTTAACAGAAGCTAAATTGCTTGGAATATAAAGGGAGAGGGAAAATTTGCAGTAAATAAAAGAGCAGGAAAGTAAACTTGCAGAACCTTAAAGAACAAGAAAGTAAATGACTGAAACTTAAAGTGCAAGAAATGTAAATTGCAATAACTTAAATTGCAAGGAATATAAATTGCTTGAATGTAAAAGGGATTTGAGGATTGGGATTTCAGAATTTCAGCAAGGGAAAGTAAATTGCAACAATTAATAAAGCAGGAGATGAATTGGAAGTAACTACAATTCAAACAGTAAGGAAATGAAATTAAATTGCAGCAGGGTTCACAGAAGAACCAAAAGGAAATTGGGATCTCAAGACTCCAGAGACTAGGTAGCAAAGCCTAGATCTCAATTGCCTTCCCAGATCCAAGTTCACAAAGTAATTGACAAGAAATAGAAGAAGAAGCAGTAAAGGAAATTGAAATTGAATTCAATTGTGCAGAAAGGAATTAAAGAGATTTTGAATGGAGATTGAGACAGAATTTCCTCAATTCTTCACACCCAAAACTCAAAACAAGAAAAGTAAAAGTGCCCTAGCAAGAATGAGGAAGAAGAGAGATCAATTCTCCTCCCCAATTCTCTGAAATCTCAGTGAAGTCACCAAGAGAAGTTGCAAAATTCAAAGCTCCAAAGAAAGTGCAAAATTCAAAAGTCAAGTAAAAGGTTAAGCAAAAGGTGAAAGTAAAAATAAAAGTCCTAATTACATCAAAGTAACTCCTATTTATACACTTTCTATTCTTGGATCTTAGGATTTGGATGGGCTTTTGATTTGGTGAAGAAATGAATTAAATTGGATTTTTAATTCAATTTTTGGCCCATGAAAAAGTGCTTCCAGGAGGCTGCCCTGCCCTTGTGGAGGGCAGGGCAGAAAATGGTGCGTCTGGCCCATGGTGCGTTGGTGCGTGCAGGATGCTGCCCTGCCCTCGCGGAGGGCAGGGCAGAACTTTTTGGTGCGCCAGAATGATGCCTGTGCATGCTGCTGGTGCTGCCGAGTGATGCCTGTGCCTGCTGCTGGTGCTGCCGAGCCTTCCCTTGGTGCGCCAGAATGGTGCGCTGGCTGTGCACCATAAAATGCTGCCCTGCCCTCGCGGAGGGCAGGGCAGTGTTTCCAAAAGTGAAGTTCCAAGTTCGAAACTTGGTCAATGCACACGCTACTCATTTTTCTTGGTTTTCTTGGCACTAAACTAAGGCCTAGTTTCTTGTTTCCTCATGGTGCCGTGTTCGATTCTTGTGGCAAGCATAGGTGAACTTTTTCTTTGAATTTCTTCCCTTGGTGAGCCCGATACTGCCCTTGAGGAGGGCAGGGCAATGTTTTGATCTTCTTGATTCCAAGGCACAGATTTGTGCTCTGCCCTTGTCGTGGGCAGGGCAGAGTTGCCTTTCAAGCCTTGTTCCCTTATGTTGCCCTCCTAGAGGGTAGTGTGCCCTTGTGGAGGGCAATGTTTGCTTCCTCCATTTATGCGCCACGCCTTTTTCTCCTTGGGCCACGCTTTCTTAAGCCACGCTTTCCTTTTTTCTTTTTTTCTTCACCTACAATAAACCAAAACAACCACTCAAAGTATCACTAAATTCATAAGACTTATAAATCAATTAAAATTTAATTAAATTCAGCTTAAACCTCATGAGTTAACATTAATTTCATGGTGGTTGTTTGATTTAAAGAAGTTATGCATTTTCACTCCAAATCACTTACTTAGGATGTAAGAAAGTGCATAAATGCTAATAAAACAAGTGAAATTAGCTTGAAAAATGGGTATATGATGACCAGTCATCACAACACCAAACTTAAATCTTGCTTGTCCCCAAGCAAGCATCAAAACTAAGAGAAAATGAAATGAACAAGAAAAGACAACATATCCTTATTAGGCAAATAGCAGAATGTGATTCATGGGGTTTTTATGCAGACAATGATAACTCAATTATTGTTGCTGTTACATAATATACATCATTCCATTAAAGGCTTGCTAAACTTGCTATTATAAGGTTTATTCTTTCTTTGCTCCCTTGCTAACTTTTTTTTTCTCATAATGCTTAACAAGCTTATTTTTTTGGAGGTTTGGTGTCTAATGTTGCAGTAGTAGCCTTTGGCTTTATTTTTCACTCAACATTTTCCACCACAGACACATGGCTTACTACTTCTTCCTAGGATCATTGATGCCCAGCATCTCTTTGGATAACTAAATGTTCTGTATTTAAGTTGCTCTTTATTGTGGACTTTCAATTGGCCATCCCAAATCAGTTGATCTAAGTGACCGGGTTTCAAAATACCCCTTAGAATTTACTTATCCAAGCATATCTTAGTACAAGAACACCACAGGCATATGTCCTAGGGTCCAAGCTATTGGTGTCCAACCTTTATTCTTTGTTTTTCTTGCCACTTTGGCTTTTTCTTCTTCCTTTTCTTTCTGTTTTATTTTTGTTCTCAAGGGCTTTTTCTTTATTAATAGGAACCTTTATAACAGCAAGCTAGCTCACACTTCAATGAAAATTATATTATGCAGCAATTATTTCATGAGTTATGCATTTAATCAAATACATACACCACCATTAACTTCCATTCTAACTCATGCAACATTGGATATTTACTTTCCAATTCAAACAATTCTCTTTTATTCAAGCATGTGGGAAACAACACAAAATTCAGCTCGGTGATGGATGACAAGCAATATGCAGATTTAGCATACATAATCAAACAATTTCACTTGCAACTAGATAAACACTTTAGCAGGATATATAATGGTTTCCATGTTCAAAACAATTCACAACAGCAAGGATTAAGTTTAGATACAACCTTTGAAGTTGCAGCCCTTTGATTCTTCCTTCTGTTGTGTTTTTTTTTGAGTTAAGATGCACAAAATTCTTCAATGGCTGGCTATTGTCATGCATCAACTTAACCATATGTGAAACCTTGTGTCCGTGCTAAAGGTTATGGAATTAAAACTAAAAAAAAAAAGTTAAATAGTTGAATAATTTGTCTGATTGCTTGGAGCTAGCATTGTGCAAGAAGTGAGAATGTTCTTTTAAATGAATTTTGGTGGAACACCAAACTTAGAATCCTTCATTCTCCCTTAAATTGTTTTGGTGTGCAACACCAAACTTAGCTCCTTGCAATGCATACTAATTATTCAATATTTTTATTGAAAAAGCTATGAAAGAAAACTACCTTAGGTTGGGTTACCTCCCAACAAGCGCTTCTTTATTGTCACTGATGACAAGTCATCATATACCCATTTTCCAAGCTAATTTCACTTGCTTAGTTAGCATTTATGCACTTTCTTGCATCATAAGTAAAGGATTTGGAGTAAAAATGCATGACTTCTCTAAATCAAGTAACCACTATGAAATTAATGATAAATCTTGAGGTTTAAGCTAATTTTAATTGCATTTTAATTGATTTATAAGCCTCTTGATTCTTGTGATGCTTTGAGTGGTTGTTTGGTTTATTTTAGGTGAAGAAAAGAAAAGAAAATGAAAAGCGTGGCAATAGAAAGTGTAGCCAAAGAAAGAAAAGCGTGGCCGAATCAAAGGGGAAGTGTGCCGCATCAATGAAGGAAGCAATCCTGCCCTCCACAAGGGCAGACTGCTCTCTAGGAGGGCAGCATCAATTGACCAAGCAAGCAAGGCAACCCTGCCCTGCCCACTTCCAAGGGCAGAGCACAAAATGGTGCCTTGGAGCCATGAGAAGCAAACTCTGCCCTGCCCTTGTAGAGAGCAGGATCGGGCACCTCAAGGAAATAAATCCAAGGGAAAATAGCTTCCATGCAAGCCACAAGACTCGAACCAAGAAGCATGAGGAAGCCAAGCCTTGAGACCAATTGCCGTGCCAAGAAATAAAGAGAAAAAGTGGCGTGTTCGCTTCCTCCCAGGATCGAACCTGAGGCGTGAAGGAAGGATCCTGCCCTGCCCTTGGCGCGGGCAGGGCAGCATTTGAATGGTGCAGGATCTTGGCGCACCAAATTTTCCTTGGCAGCACAATCTGCGCGCACAACGCCCCCTGGCAGCACCATCCGAGCGCTCAACGCTCCTTGGCGCGCGCGTCCCACTCCCTGGCGCATCAACGCCATTCCTGCCCTGCCCTTGGCGCGGGCAGGATCTTTTTGGCGCGCCAATCTCCCCATCCGCGCACGCCCACTCGCATCAGCGCGCACCACACATCCCCGCCCTGCCCTTGGCGCGGGCAGGATCTTGTGTGGCGCACCAAATTCCTCTTCGCGCGCACCATCCACGCACCAACTTGCACCAAGACGCATCATGGCCGCACCAAGTCACACCACCATGCATCAATTTTCTGCCCTGCCCTCCACAAGGGCAGGGCAGCCTCCTGGGAGTGGACTTTGGGCCAAAAATCAAATTAAATTCCCATTTTAATTCATTTCTTCACCAATCCAAAAGCCCATCCAAATCCCAAAACCCAAGAATAGAAAGTGTATAAATAGGACTTATTTTGATGTAATTAGAACCTTTAGCTACTTTTACTTTAAGTTTTGAATTTTTAGCTATTGAATTTCAATTTCTTTGAACTTCCAAGATAGAATTGACCGAGAACTAAGAGGATCAAAGGAGAATCTCCTTCCTCAATTCTCTTGGGCAATTCTACTCTTCTGTCATTGAGTATTGGGTGTGTGAAATTGGGGAAATTCTGTCCCAATTCCCATTCAAGCTCTTTGCCTTTAATTTTCTGCATAATTCAATCAAATTCTGTTCTTCAATTGCTTCATCTCTAAATTTTCTGTCAATTGCTCACTGAATCTAGATCTGGGAAGGAGATTGGGTTTTAGGCTCTGCTACCTAAGCCCTTGGGGATCCTGAGATCACTTTTGGTTCTTCTGTGAACCTCTGCAGAATTTTACTTAAATTCTGTTTCATGCTTATTGCTTTTGATTTACTTTCTGCCATATCATTTACTGCAATTCACTTGTTCTTTGTTTAATTCCTGCAATCCCATTCCTCAATTCCCTTTTATATTCAAGTCATTTACCTTTCTTGCCATTTAAGTTACTGCAATTTAAGTTTCTTGCACTTTAAGTTTCAGTCATTTACTTTCTTGCTCTTTAAGTTTCTGCACTTTTACTCTTCTGTTCTTTATTTTTCTGCAATTTTCCCTCTCCCCTTTACTTTTAATGTCATTTACTTTCTGTTCAACACAAACAATTCAACCAAAGCTTGATTCGCTTGACTAAATCACCCATCGAACTAAAATTGCTCAATCCTTCAATCCCTGTGGGATCGACCTCACTCACGTGAGTTATTATTACTTGATGCGACCCGGTACACTTGCCGGTGAGTTTAGTGTTGGATCGCTTTCCACACATCAAGTTTTTGGCGCCGTTGCCGGGGATTGAAATAGATTGACAATGATTAAGTGAGGTGGAGATCTAGATTAAGCATTTTTACTTTTCTGATTGTTCTAACCCTCACTAACACACTAACTGTTCGAGAAATTGCTTCTACTAATTCACTAACAATTTATTTCAAATAACTGCACTTAATTCTCAAGAGTGTTGTTGTTGGGCTACCCTGATTGTGTGCATATCACAGGAAATCAAGTTTCTACAGACAAAGGGTACCATGACATGAAGCCACCACTTATTGCACTCATCAAGAACAATTGCTCTTATGATGGAAGTCCATCAGAGGACCCCCGACAACATATATTTAATTTCCTGAGAACTTGCAATGCAGTCAAAACTGATGGTCCAGATCAGGACACTTACAAGATCCTATTATTCCCTTTTTCATTGAAGGGTGAAGCTGCACAATGGTTTGAAACTTTTCCCCAAGGAAGTATTACTAGTTGGGGTGATTTGGTCACCAAATTTTTGGCCAAATTCACCTCATCCAAACAGATCATCCAGCCAAAAGAGGAGGAACATCCATTCACACAAGGGAACAGAGAACCACTCTTCAAGGCTTGGGAAAGATACAAGAAAGCAACCGACAAAGTGGGCTTCCGAGCATTCTATGAAGGATTGACCCCAGAAACAAGAGAAGCAGTGGACTATTTCTCAGATGGCCTACTCAAGGCAACAACAACTGCCCAAGGAATTACAGACTTCAATGACAAAGGAGTCAACAACCAACAGTCATTCGAAAAACCACAAAATACAATCTCAGAAGAAGACGTGGCCAACATTGAAGGGGTAGATGCGTCCAAGGACCAAAACAAACAAATGCCCCATCAATCACAGCAAAATATAGGGCCATCTGCTGCAGAGAATGCCAAATTCCCCCCATGGAGACCTCATTCTTATCTGAGAATGAAGGAACCCCAACATCAAGAACAAGGAAGTTTCCACCAGGACAACTCCATGACCACAACCAACCAACATTTTCCACCCACTAATACCACCCAAAGCCAATACCCACAACACAGACACTTCCAAACTCATCTTAATTGGAGAAGGGGTGAGCACCAGAATCACAGACCAAGAGAATTCCATTACAACAACCCGAACTTCATAAACCATCAAAAACACCATTATAGCAATAACAATCACTACATGCCGCTACCACACTCACATTTCCCACCTCCAACATGTCATAACTATCCAACCTTACCAGACTCTCAAAGAATCACAAACTTGGAGATCCTAATGGAGAAAATGCTGAAACATCAAGAGGAGACAAGTAGGCACCAAGAGATGTTAATGAGAAGACTTGAGGAGCATATAGCCCAAGTGGCAAAGCACTTCGCAGAAATGGGAGAGAAGAAACCAAATGCTTTCTTCAAAGCCAGTGAAGATAAACCAACCAATAACGAAGATGCTACAAAGAAGGAAGGAAGGAAAAGGATCATGGAAGACAATGAGAAAGGAGGTACTAGTCAAGAAAGACACAACAGAGAATTTTTTCAAAAAGAGACAGAGGAGAGAACTAAAGACAAGCACACTGGAAAGTTCTCACTAGGGGATCGAGTGATGATCAACATGCAAACCATAAAGGTATTCCCACAGTTACCTGAGCACTACACTGTGACTAAGATCCTTCCACAAGAACTGATAGAAGTCATCAAAGAGGAAACTGGAAGGAAGTTCATAGTGAAGGCAGACAAGTTAAGGCACTGTGATTTTCGACCCCCTTAAGGTAAAAATGGAGATGTCAAGCTAATGACAATAAAAGAGCGCTTGTTGGGAGGCAACCCAACCTGAGGTAGTTTCTTTTCATAGCTTTTCAATAAAAAGGTTGAGTGATTGGTATGGATTGCAAGGAGCTAAGTTTGGTGTTGCGCACCAAAACAATTTGAGGGAGAATGAAAACTTCTAAGTTTGGTGTTCCACCAACAATATCATTTAATACATTCTCAACTCCCGCATAATTCTAGCCCCAAGTAACCAACCACATTACTCAACTGTTAATTTGTTTTCTAGCTTTTGTTTCATTTAACCTTTAGCAAGAATACATGGTTTCAAATATGGTTAACTTTGCACATCTGAGACAGTGGCAAAACAATTAAGTTTGGTGTTCACACACCAAAACAAATCCAAAATGCCACACTCAGTATTATGCTTATTAATCATGTAATTAAGTGCTTGAGAATCAAGCAACTTTGAGAACTATGCAGGATATAAGCCAACAATTGAAGACATTATGCATTGTGACTCAAAGGGAACACAGCAGAAAGGAAAATCAAAGGGCTGCAACTTCAGAGGTTGTATCTGAACTTAAAGCTTGCTGCTGAGTAATGTTTTAAATCTGGAAACCATTGTATGCTTTGCCTAAAGTGTTTACTTAGTTACAAGTGAAATTGTTTGTGAAAATGGTAAGTCTGCATAATGCTTGTATCCATCATTCAGATTTGAATTTTGCTTTGTTTTCCCATATGCTTGAATAAAAGAGTTTGGTTTGAATTGAAAGAGAAAAATTCAATGTTGCATGAGTATGAATGGAAGTTGGTGGTGGCACATGTGTATGATTAAATGCATAACTCATGAAATAAGTGTTGCATAATATCATTCTCATTATTTGTGAGTTAGCTTGCTGTTACAAAGACTTCTATCTATAATGAAACACCCTTGGTAACAAAAACAGAAAGAAAAGAAAGAAAGAAAAAGCCAAAATGGCAAGAAAAAAACAAATAATAAAGGTTGGACACCAATGGTTTGGACCCTAGGACAAATGCCTGTGGTGTTCTTGTACTAAGATCTGCTTGGATGAGTAAATTCTAAGGGGTATTTTGAAACCCGGTCACTTAGATCAACTGATTTGGGATGGCCAATTGAAAGTCCACAATAAAGAGCAACTTAGATACAAAGCACTTAGTGATCCAAAGAGATGCTGGGCATCAATGATCCTAGGAAGAATGAGTGAACTAAGTGTCTGTGGTGGAAAGATGTTGAGCAAAATAAAAGAAAATGAAGCCAAAGGCTAAGCTGCAACATTTAACACCCAACCTCTTAAAGAATAAAAAGCTTATTAAAGCATTATAAGCCAAGAAGAGTTAGCAAGGGAGTGAGTAAAAGGAAGAGTCTTATAACAGCAAGTTAGCAAACCTTTGATGCAAGATATGTATTATGCAGCAACAACAATAAATGAGTATCATTGTCTGCATAATTGCCCCATAAATTGAAGTTCTGCTATCTGCATAATAAGGATTTATGTGCTTTTCTATTTCATATCATCTACTCTTAGTTTTGATGCTTGCTTGGGGACAAGCAAGGTTTAAGTTTGGTGTTGTGATGACAAGTCATCATATACCCATTTTCCAAGCTAATTTCACTTGCTTAGTTAGCATTTATGCACTTTCTTGCATCATAAGTAAAGGATTTGGAGTAAAAATGCATGACTTCTCTAAATCAAGTAACCACTATGAAATTAATGATAAATCTTGAGGTTTAAGCTAATTTTAATTGCATTTTAATTGATTTATAAGCCTCTTGATTCTTGTGATGCTTTGAGTGGTTGTTTGGTTTATTTTAGGTGAAGAAAAGAAAAGAAAATGAAAAGCGTGGCAATAGAAAGTGTAGCCAAAGAAAGAAAAGCGTGGCCGAATCAAAGGGGAAGTGTGCCGCATCAATGAAGGAAGCAATCCTGCCCTCCACAAGGGCAGACTGCTCTCTAGGAGGGCAGCATCAATTGACCAAGCAAGCAAGGCAACCCTGCCCTGCCCACTTCCAAGGGCAGAGCACAAAATGGTGCCTTGGAGCCATGAGAAGCAAACTCTGCCCTGCCCTTGTAGAGAGCAGGATCGGGCACCTCAAGGAAATAAATCCAAGGGAAAATAGCTTCCATGCAAGCCACAAGACTCGAACCAAGAAGCATGAGGAAGCCAAGCCTTGAGACCAATTGCCGTGCCAAGAAATAAAGAGAAAAAGTGGCGTGTTCGCTTCCTCCCAGGATCGAACCTGAGGCGTGAAGGAAGGATCCTGCCCTGCCCTTGGCGCGGGCAGGGCAGCATTTGAATGGTGCAGGATCTTGGCGCACCAAATTTTCCTTGGCAGCACAATCTGCGCGCACAACGCCCCCTGGCAGCACCATCCGAGCGCTCAACGCTCCTTGGCGCGCGCGTCCCACTCCCTGGCGCATCAACGCCATTCCTGCCCTGCCCTTGGCGCGGGCAGGATCTTTTTGGCGCGCCAATCTCCCCATCCGCGCACGCCCACTCGCATCAGCGCGCACCACACATCCCCGCCCTGCCCTTGGCGCGGGCAGGATCTTGTGTGGCGCACCAAATTCCTCTTCGCGCGCACCATCCACGCACCAACTTGCACCAAGACGCATCATGGCCGCACCAAGTCACACCACCATGCATCAATTTTCTGCCCTGCCCTCCACAAGGGCAGGGCAGCCTCCTGGGAGTGGACTTTGGGCCAAAAATCAAATTAAATTCCCATTTTAATTCATTTCTTCACCAATCCAAAAGCCCATCCAAATCCCAAAACCCAAGAATAGAAAGTGTATAAATAGGACTTATTTTGATGTAATTAGAACCTTTAGCTACTTTTACTTTAAGTTTTGAATTTTTAGCTATTGAATTTCAATTTCTTTGAACTTCCAAGATAGAATTGACCGAGAACTAAGAGGATCAAAGGAGAATCTCCTTCCTCAATTCTCTTGGGCAATTCTACTCTTCTGTCATTGAGTATTGGGTGTGTGAAATTGGGGAAATTCTGTCCCAATTCCCATTCAAGCTCTTTGCCTTTAATTTTCTGCATAATTCAATCAAATTCTGTTCTTCAATTGCTTCATCTCTAAATTTTCTGTCAATTGCTCACTGAATCTAGATCTGGGAAGGAGATTGGGTTTTAGGCTCTGCTACCTAAGCCCTTGGGGATCCTGAGATCACTTTTGGTTCTTCTGTGAACCTCTGCAGAATTTTACTTAAATTCTGTTTCATGCTTATTGCTTTTGATTTACTTTCTGCCATATCATTTACTGCAATTCACTTGTTCTTTGTTTAATTCCTGCAATCCCATTCCTCAATTCCCTTTTATATTCAAGTCATTTACCTTTCTTGCCATTTAAGTTACTGCAATTTAAGTTTCTTGCACTTTAAGTTTCAGTCATTTACTTTCTTGCTCTTTAAGTTTCTGCACTTTTACTCTTCTGTTCTTTATTTTTCTGCAATTTTCCCTCTCCCCTTTACTTTTAATGTCATTTACTTTCTGTTCAACACAAACAATTCAACCAAAGCTTGATTCGCTTGACTAAATCACCCATCGAACTAAAATTGCTCAATCCTTCAATCCCTGTGGGATCGACCTCACTCACGTGAGTTATTATTACTTGATGCGACCCGGTACACTTGCCGGTGAGTTTAGTGTTGGATCGCTTTCCACACATCAGTCACTAGCTTGACATCTTTCATTTTTACTTCATGGAGGCTGAAAATCATAGTGCCTCAGCTTTTCTCCTCTTACTGTGAACTTCCTTCCAGTCTCCTCTTTGATGATCTCTAGGTGTTCAAGTGAAAGGACCCGATTCACAGTGTAGTACTCAGATGATTGTGGAGACACCTTCATTGGTTGGGTGTTTAACATCACTTTATCCCCTGGTGAGAAGCCTTCAGTGGGAATTTTCTTATTTCTCCACCCTTTTGGCCTCTTCTTCTTTTCTTCTTTCTCAGGAGATAATTCATGCCTTGATGGTTCTTTATCTGGAGTGTTGAGGCTCCCATCTGGGGGTTTTGGATCTAGTTCCTCCTTGATTTCTTTGGTCTGTTGCACCATCTCTACTTCTTTGAAGCATGGATTTGGAAATCTTGGAGTTAACTCATTGAATGCCTCTTTCAAGCTTTGATCCCTGGCTTTATCCTCTGTACAATCTTCTTCTTGAGTGGGTTCATGCAAGGTTTTAAAAACATGGAATGCTAGGTGCTCATCATGCACTCTCAACAACAATTCCCCTTTTTCAACATCTATCAATGCTCTGCCTGTAGCCAGGAAAGGCCTCCCCAGAATGATGGGAGTGTTAGGGTCCTCCTCTATATCCAGGATGATAAAATCAGCTGGGAGAAGGAATTTTCCCACCTTTACCAGTACATTCTCTACAACTCCAAGTGCTTGCTGGATGGATTTGTCAGCCATTTGCAGGAATATTCGTGTGGATTTCAGCTCACAAATTCGGAGTTTCCTCATTAGAGACAAAGGCATCAAGTTTATGCTTGCACCAAGGTCACATAATGACTTCTCAATTGTTGTGTCTCCTATGGTGCAAGGTATGTAAAAACTCCCAGGATCATCTTTCTTCTCTGGCAACTCTCTTTGTAGGATAGCACTACATTCCTTTGTCATCTCAACAACTTGTCCTTCCTTCAAGGGTCTTTTCTTTGTTAGCACTTCTTTCATAAATTTGGCATATAATGACATCTGTTCAAGTGCTTCCAAGAAAGGAATATTGATGCTGAGTGTTTTGAATATGTCCAGGAATTTTGAGTATTGCTTATTCTCATTTTCTTTTTTAAACCTCTGAGGGTATGGAAGTTTGGGGACACAAGGATTCACTCCTTCTCTCTTCTCTTATAGTTGTGATTCAAGGGTGTTCTTGTATCCCTTTGAAATTTTTGCATTTTTGGTTTCTAGATCCTCTTTACTTTTCCCTTCTGTCTCTTTTTGTGGAACTTCTCTGTTGTGTTTGTCCTGATTGATGGCTTCCTTCTTCATAGTCTTCTTACTTCCCACTGTGATTGCTTTGCACTCCTCCCATTTTGTGGCTTTTCCTTTGTCTCTTGGGTATCCTTCAGTGACATTGGGGAAGGCATTTGCTCTTTTCTCATCCATTTCTGAAATTTGCTTAGCCATTTGCCCCATGTGTCTCTCAAGGTTTCTGATTGAGGTCTCTTGGTTTTTGAATGCCAGGATCTGATCTTTCCTTGCAGCTTCCTGATCTTGTCTTGCCATCTCTTGATTTTTCATGAGTTTCTCCATCATTTTCTCTAGACTTGAGATTCTTTGAGAGTCTGGATTTGGTTGTGGTTGTGTGAAATGAGATGGTTGTTGTTGGAAGTTATTTGAATTAATTGTGGGGGTACTTTGTGGGTGGGATGTGGATGTGGAAAAGTTATTCTGGTGGTTTTGTGAGTTATTATGGGGTTGGTGATATGTGTTTTGTGAATTTTTGAATTGGTTAGTATTATTGGATGAATGGTTATGGTTGCTTGTGTTGCTGAGGCTGCCAGAGTTGAAGTCCCTTTGTCCTTGATTCTGATGCTCACCCCACCTTGAATTAGAATGAGTCTTCCAGGGTGTCTTGTGTGCATCACCATGAAAATTGTGTTGAAATGAACTTGAAGTGTTGTTCATGCATTGCACCTGTGATGAGCGGATAATTTGTACGCTTTTGGCAGTGTTTTTAGTATGTTTTTAGTATCTTTTAGTTAGTTTTTATTATATTTTTATTAGTTTTTAGTTAAAATTCACTTTTCTGGACTTTACTATGAGTTTGTGTGTTTTTCTGTGATTTCAGGTATTTTCTGACTGAAATTGAAGGTTCTGAGCAAAAATCTGATCCAGAGACTGAAAAGGACTGCAGATGCTGTTGGATTCTGACCTCCCTGCACTCGAAGTGGATTTTCTGGAGCTACAGAAGCCCAATTGGCGCGCTCTCAACGGCATTGGAAAGTAGACATCCTGGGCTTTCCAGAAATATATGATAGTCCATACTTTTCCCAAGATTTGATGGCCCAAACCGGCGTAGCAAATCAGCATCAGAAATTCCAGTGTTAAACGCCGGAACTGGCATAAAACTTGGAGTTAAACGCCCAAACTGGCATGAAAGCTGGCGTTTAACTCCAGAAAACGTCTCTACACATAAAAGCTTCAATGCTCAGCCCAAGCACACACCAAGTGGGCCCGGAAGTGGATTTTTCTGTAAACCTTAGGATACTAGTTTACTCATTGTAATCGGTACCTTATGATCTCATGACATTTTTTACACGTTTCTTGTATACTTTCCACAGCATGAGTCTCTAAACCCCATGGTTGGGGGTGAGGAGCTCTGCTGTGTCTTGATGGATTAATGCAATTACTACTGTTTCTTATTCAATCATGCTTGCTTCCATTCTAAGATATCACTTGCTCCTAACCCGGATGAATGTGATGATCTGTGACACTCATCATCATTCTCGACTATGAACATGTGCCTGACAACCACCTCTGTTCTACCTTAGATTGAGTAGATGTCTCTTGGATTCCTTAACAAGAATCTTCGTGGTATAAGCTAGAACTGGTGGCGGCATTCAAGAGAGTCCGGAAGGTCTAAACCTTGTCTGTGGTATTCTGAGTAGGACTCAATGATTGAATGACTGTGACGTGCTTCAAACTCCTGAAGGCGGGGCGTTAGTGACAGACGCCAAAAGAATCACTGGATTCTATTCCAGTCTGATTGAGAACCGACAGATGATTAGCCTATGCTGTGACAGAGCATCAGGGACGTATTTTCACTGAGAGGATGGGAGGTAGCCACTGACAACGGTGAAACCCTACATACAGCTTGCCATGGAAGGAGCCTTGCGTGTTTGATGAAGATGACAGTAGGAAAGCAGAGATTCGGAAGATGGAGCATCTCCAAAGCCTCAGCCTATTCTCCATTACTGCAAAACAAGTAATCATTTCATGTTCTTTTGCTTTTTACAATCAATCCTGATAATTCCTGATATCCTGACTAAGACTTACAAGATAACCATAGCTTGCTTCAAGCCGACAATCTCCGTGGGATCGACCCTTGCTCACGCAAGGTATTACTTGGACGACCCAGTGCACTTGCTGGTTAGTTGTGCGGGATTGCAAAAGTGTTATTGCAATTTCGTGCACCAAGTTTTTGGCGCCGTTGCCGGGGATTGTTCGAGTTTGGACAACTGACGGTTTGTCTTGTTGCTTAGATTAGGATTTTTTTTTATTTTTGTTGGTTTAGAGTCTTTTTAGTTGAGTCTAGTTTCATATTCTAAGTTTGGTGTCTTTTACATGCTTTTATTTTTCTCTTGATTTTCGTTTTTGCACGTTCTTAAGTTCCTTTTTGATTCATAAAAATTCTAAGTTTGGTGTCCTCTTTTTGTTTTTCTCTTTAAAATTTTTGAAAAAAAATTAGTGTTTGATTTTCTAAAATTTTAAGTTTGGTGTCATTTTGTGTTTTTCTCTTTCCTCTTTTTAAAAATCAGATCTTTTTCATAAAAACTTTTCAATCATATCTTTTTAATTGCTGTTTTCAAAATCTTTTTAATTAACTAATTGATTCAGTTCTCAATTTGCTTTGATCTTCTTTTCTTTTTGATTTTCGAAATTTTATTTTTTATTTATTTATTTCTTTTTGTTTTTATTCTTATTTCTATTTTTCGTTTAATTCAAAAAAAAAAACAAAAAAAAACAAAATTTATCTCTTTGCAATCATTATCATTTCCCTTTTGTCCATTATGGACTCAAGTGGAATTAATCAGTCCAAGAGGACTCTGGGGTCATATGCTAACCCCATTACAGCTGCTTATGGGAGTAGCATCTGTATACCTCCCATCAAAGCAAGCAGCTTTGAGCTAAACCCTCAACTCATTATCATAGTGCAGCAAAATTGCCAGTATTCCGGTCTTCCACAGGAAGAACCTACTGAGTTTCTGGCACAGTTCTTACAAATTGCTGACACAGTACATGATAAAGAGGTAGATCAGGATGTCTACAAACTATTACTGTTCCCATTTGCTGTAAAAGATCAAGCTAAAAGGTGGTTAAATAACCAACCTACAGCAAGCATAAAGACATGGAAACAGTTATCAGACAAATTCCTGAATCATTTTTACCCTCCAAAGAGGATGACACAGCTAAGGCTGGACATCCAAGGCTTTAAACAAGAGGATAATGAATCCCTTTATAATGCCTGGGAGAGGTATAGAGGTATGCTTAGAAAATGCCGCTCTGAAATGTTTTCAGAGTGGGTACAGTTAGACATCTTCTACTATGGGCTCACAGAAAAGGCTCAGATGTCTTTAGACCACTCAGCTGGTGGATCTATACACATGAGGAAGACAATTGAAGAAGCTCAAGAGCTTATAGACACTGTTGCTAGAAATCAATACTTATATTCTAGCAATGAGTTCGTACCAAAAGAGGAGGTCATGGCCTTAGTCACTGATCCTAATCCTCAAGAACAGATGAATGAGCTTAATCAACAATTGCTCCTGATGACAGAACAGTTAGCAGAATTTAAAGAAATGCTCCATGATACTAAAGTTGCTAACAAGAACATAGAACTGCAGTTGAATCAAGCAAAACAGCAAATATCTAAACAGATAACAGAAGGATGTCAAGCAGTTCAACTAATGAGTGGGAAAACACTGAACACCACTGCTCAAAGGAGCAAGAAGCCAAACAAAGAACAATTGACAGAGGATAACCAGACCACTGTTCAAAATCCCTCTGAGGACAATAAGAGCCCAGAGAGGAATATTATTGGCATTCAAACGCCAGAAAGGGAAGGAAAGTTGGCGTTTAACGCCCATTCCCTGCCCAGTTCTGGCGTTCAAACGCCAGAAAAGGGGGAAAAGTTGGCGTTAAACGCCCATTTTCCTCCCAATCCTGGCGTCCAAACGCCAAGGGAGAATCAGACACCTGAGAGTGCTGATAATAATCCTTCTAACAAGGCCTCTTCAACCACTTCTGTAAGGAATAAACCTGCAGCATCTAAGGTTGAAGAATATCAAGCCAAGATGCCTTATCCTCAGAAACTCCACAAAGCGGAACAGGATAAGCAATTTGCCCGCTTTGCAGATTATCTAAGGACTCTTGAAATAAAGATTCCGTTTGCAGAGGCACTTGAGCAAATACCTTCTTATGCTAAGTTCATGAAAGAGATCTTAAGTCATAAGAAGGATTGGAGAGAAACTGAAAAAGTGTTTCTCACTGAAGAATGCAGTGCAGTCATACTAAAAAGCTTACCAGAAAAGCTTCACGATCCTGGAAGCTTTATAATACCATGCACATTAGAAGGAGCTTGCACCAAGACAGCCCTATGTGATCTTGGAGCAAGCATCAATTTAATACCTGCATCCACTATCAGAAAGCTTGGGTTGGCTGGAGAAGTCAAACCAACCAGGATATGCCTTCAACTTGCTGATGGCTCCATTAAACACCCATCAGGCATAATAGAGGACATGATTGTCAAGGTTGGGCCATTTGCCTTTCCCACTGACTTTGTGGTGCTGGAAATGGAGGAGCACAAAAGTGCAACTCTCATTCTAGGAAGACCATTCCTAGCAACTGGACGAACTCTCATTGATGTACAAAAAGGGGAAGTAACCCTGAGAGTCAATGAGGACGAGTTCAAGTTGAATGCTGTGAAAGCAATGCAGCATCCAGACACACCAGATGACTGCATGGGCGCTGACATTATTGACTCTCTGGTAGAAGAGATCAATATGACTGAAAGCCTAGAATCAGAGCTTGAGGACATCTTCAAAGATGCTCAACCTGATCAAGAAGAACTAGAGGAAGTAAAGGAATTTTCGAAAATTCCTCAGGAAGAGGATAAACCTCCCAAACCTGAACTCAAACCTCTACCACCATCTCTGAAATATGCATTTCTAGGAGAAGGTGACACTTTTCCAGTGATCATAAGCTCTGCTTTGAATCCACAGGAAGAGGAAGCACTGATTCAAGTGCTAAGGACACACAAGACAGCTCTTGGGTGGTCCATAAGTGATCTTAAGGGCATTAGCCCAGCTAGATGCATGCACAAAATCCTGTTGGAGGATAATGCCAAACCAGTGGTTCAACCACAGAGGAGGCTAAAACTAGCCATGAAGGAGGTGGTGCAGAAAGAGGTCACTAAATTACTAGAGGCTGGGATTATTTATCCTATTTCTGATAGCCCCTGGGTGAGCCCTGTCCAAGTTGTTCCCAAAAAGGGAGGCATGACAGTGGTTCATAATGAAAAAAATGAACTGGTTCCTACAAGGACAGTCACAGGGTGGCGTATGTGTATTGACTACAGAAGGCTCAATACAGCCACCAGAAAGGATCATTTTCCTTTACCATTCATAGACCAAATGCTAGAAAGACTAGCTGGTCATGACTATTACTGCTTTTTGGATGGCTATTCAGGCTACAACCAAATTGCAGTAGATCCCCAGGACCAAGAGAAAACAGCATTCACCTGCCCTTCTGGCGTGTTTGCCTATAGGAGAATGCCTTTTGGTCTGTGCAATGCACCTGCAACCTTTCAGAGGTGCATGCTCTCTATCTTCTCAGACATGGTAGAGAAATTTCTGGAAGTCTTCATGGATGACTTTTCAGTATATGGAGACTCATTCAGCTCTTGTCTTAACCACCTATCACTTGTCCTGAAAAGATGCCAAGAGACTAACCTGGTTTTAAACTGGGAGAAATGTCACTTTATGGTGACTGAAGGAATTGTCCTTGGGCACAAAATTTTAAGCAAGGGAATAGAAGTGGATAAGGCAAAGGTAGAGGTAATTGAAAAATTACCACCACCTGCCAATGTTAAGGCAATCAGAAGCTTTCTTGGGCATGCAGGATTCTACAGAAGGTTTATAAAGGATTTTTCAAAAATTGCCAAACCTCTAAGTAATCTGCTAGCTGCTGACACTCCATTTATCTTTGATAATGAGTGTCTGCAGGCATTTGAGACCCTGAAAGCTAAGCTGGTCACAGCACCAGTTATCTCTGCACCAGATTGGACATTGCCATTTGAATTAATGTGTGATGCCAGTGATCATGCCATTGGTGCAGTGTTGGGACAGAGGCATAACAAGCTTTTGCACGTCATTTATTATGCCAGCCGTGTTCTAAATGACGCACAAAAGAACTACACAACCACAGAGAAAGAGTTACTTGCAGTGGTTTATGCCATTGACAAGTTTAGATCCTACCTAGTGGGATCAAAGGTGATTGTGTACACTGACCATGCTGCTCTTAAATACTTACTCACAAAGCAGGATTCAAAACCCAGGCTTATTAGATGGGTGTTACTTCTGCAAGAGTTTGATATAGAAATAAGAGACAGAAAAGGGACAAAAAACCAAGTGGCTGATCATCTGTCCCGAATAGAACCAGTAGCTGGGGCGTCCCTCCCTTCTACTGAGATCTCTGAGACTTTCCCAGATGAGCAACTCTTTGCCATTCAGGAAGCTCCATGGTTTGCAGATATGGCAAACTATAAAGCTGTGAGGTTCATACCCAAGGAGTACAGCTATATGCAAAGAAAGAAATTAATTTCAGATGCCAAGTACTACCTCTGGGATGAACCATATCTCTTTAAGAGATGTGCTGACGGAGTGATCCGCAGATGTGTACCCAGAGGAGAAGCACAAAGGATCCTATGGCACTGCCATGGATCACAGTATGGAGGACATTTTGGAAGTGAGCGAACAGCCACTAAAGTCCTCCAGTGTGGCTTCTACTGGCCTACTCTCTATAAAGATTCCCGAGAGTTTGTGCGTAACTGTGACAGTTGCCAAAGAGCTGGTAACCTGCCTCACGGATATGCCATGCCTCAACAAGGGATATTAGAGATAGAATTGTTTGATGTATGGGGAATTGACTTCATGGGGCCATTCCCACCATCATACTCAAACACTTACATTCTGGTGGCAGTGGACTATGTATCTAAGTGGGTAGAAGCAATAGCTACACCCACTAATGATACCAAGACCGTGCTAAAATTCCTCCAGAAAAACATTTTCAGCAGATTTGGTGTTCCCAGAGTACTGATCAGTGATGGGGGCTCTCATTTCTGCAACAAACAGCTATACTCTGCTATGGTTAGATATGGAATCAGCCATAAAGTGGCAACTCCGTATCATCCACAGACAAATGGGCAAGCTGAAGTCTCTAACAGAGAGCTAAAAAGAATCCTAGAACGGACTGTGATGGCCCGAAGAAAGGATTGGGCAAAGAGCTTGGATGATGCTCTGTGGGCATACAGAACAACATTCAAGACTCCTATAGGAACCTCTCCATACCAACTGGTGTATGGGAAGGCCTGTCATTTGCCTGTGGAACTGGAACATAAAGCCTATTGGGCAACCAGATTCCTAAACATGGATGCTCAGTTAGCTGGTGAGAAAAAACTGCTCCAGCTAAATGAGCTAGAGGAGTTCAGACTCAATGCCTTTGAAAATGCAAAAATTTATAAGGAAAAGGCAAAGAAGTGGCATGACAAGAGATTGTCAACCAGAGTCTTTGAGCCAGGACAAAAAGTTCTGCTCTTCAACTCCAGGCTCAAATTGTTCCCAGGAAAACTCAAATCCCGGTGGAGGGGTCCGTATGTGATCACAGGAGTGTCACCATATGGATATGTTGAGCTTCAGGATATTGATTCTGACAGAAAGTTCATTGTTAATGGACAGAGAATCAAGCATTATCTTGAAGGCAATTTTGAGCAGGAGTGCTCAAAACTGAGACTTGAGTGATTCTCAGTAAAGGTCCAGCTAAAGACAGTAAAGAAGCGCTTGCTGGGAGGCAACCCAGTCATTAGGAGGGTATATGATTAGTTCTTACAGAGGCAAGTATCAAAAATGAAGGAATTCACAGAGTTACAGAAGGATTCAGCTCAAAAAGCAGAGAAAATGAGCTTACTGGCGAAAAAACGCCAGTAAGGGGCATTTTGGGCGTTAAACGCCAGAATGGGTACCATTCTGGGCGTTTAACGCCAGGAATGGTGCCATTTTGGGCGTTAAACGCTAGAATGGGCACCATTCTGGGCGTTTAACGCCAAGTGTGCAGCATCCTGGGCGTTTTGGAAAAACGCCCAGTGACAAAGGAATTCTGGCGTTTAACGCCAGCCAGGGCACCTGGCTGGGCGTTAAACGCCCAAATGGGGTAGCAAATGGGCGTTAAACGCCAGAATGGGTGCCATTCTGGGCGTTTAACGCCAGCTTGGTGGGGGGACCACAATTTTGTTTTCAATTCAATTTTTTTTCAAACTTTCCTTTTCTCACCCATACTTTTTCTACAAAATCACACTTCAATCATTCATCATTCACTTTCAAATCTTCAAAAATCAAAACCAATCTTCAAATTTATTTTAAATCAATCACGAACATTGTTCAAAACTTTCACCCTTTTTTTCAAATTCCTTTCCATATCTTCTCTAATCTCCTTTCAAATTTCTCTCTTCTTTTTCGAAAACTCCCCTCCCCACCTTATAAATACACGTTTGGCTCCCTCATTCCATCACACCATTCGAATTTCCTCTTCCTCCCCCTCTCTTCTCTCTTTTCTTTTGCTTGAGGACAAGCAAACCTCTAAGTTTGGTGTGCTTTTCCGTGATCACTAAGCCAAGATTCATCAATATCATGGCTCCTAAGGGAAAACAAACCAATTTAAGAGGCAAGAAAGAGACTAATCCAAAGAATCTTTGGAATCAAGAGAAGTTCTTAACCAAAGAACATGAAGACCATTATCACAAAATAATGGGGCTGAGGTCAGTGATCCCGGAAGTAAAATTTGATCTGAAAGAAGATGAATATCCGGGGATCCAAGAGCAAATTCAAAACAGAGGTTGGGAAGTTCTAACCAATCCTGAGACAAAGGTTGGAAGGAACATGGTTCAGGAATTCTACTCAAACCTGTGGCTGACAGATAAGCAGAGAATGACTGGAACCGCTTACCATGCCTATAGAACCATGGTCAGAGGGAAAGTTATGTACTTTCATCTGGACAAAATAAGAGAAATCTTCAAGTTGCCTCAACTGCAAGATGATCCTGACTCCTTCAATAGGAGGATGGTGAGAGTAGATAAAGGGTTGGATCAAGTTCTAGAGGACATATGCCTCCCTGGAACTAAGTGGATAACCAATTCAAAGGGTGTCCCAAACCAACTCAAGAGGGGAGACCTCAAACCAATTGCAAGAGGTTGGCTAGACTTTATTGGGCGTTCCATATTGCCCACTAGCAACCGTTCTGAGGTCACCATCAAGAGAGCAGTGATGATTCATTGCATTATGCTTGGAAGAGAAGTGGAGGTGCATCATGTGATTGCTTGTGAGATCTACACAATTGCAAATAAGAATTCCACTGAAGCCAAATTGGCTTACCCAAGCTTGATCTCCTTGCTCTGTAAAGAGGCTGGGGTAAAGATAGGAGTAGATGAGTTCATACCCATTGAACATCCAATCACCAAGAAGTCAATGGAAGGACAAGTGCAAGACAACTCTATCAAGAGGAGGGCGCATGAGTTCCTCCCTGAACTCCCTAAAATTGGCTACTGGGCCAGCCTAGAAGCATCCATTAACAAGTTGCAAGAGACTATGGAGCAACTGAAGGAAGAACAGCAGAATCAGAACTGCATGATCTGCAAATTGCTGAAGGAACAAGAGAAGCAGGGGCGTGAAATCCAAGAATTGAAACGCCAAAAGCTCTCCTCTCAAGCTGAGGGAGCGTCTACTTCTCAAAATCAAGGTTGTTGAGTCCTAACTCTGTGAAAACCTCTATCATTAGTAGCCTATGTTTGCGTTTTTTTTTTATTTTGTTCTCTATTTTATTTTCTAGTTTAATCTTATATTTAGTTTGAGTCTTGTTCTTAGTTCATAATTAATAAAATTTAAATATTCTGCCTTAAAGTTATGAATGTCCTATGAATCCATCACCTCTCTTAAAAGAAAAATGCTTTAATCACAAAAGAACAAGAAGTACAGGATTTCGAAATTTATCTCTGAAACTAGTTGAATTAGTTTGATGTGGTGACAATACTTTTTGTTTTCTGAATGTATGCTTGAACAGTGAATATGTCTTTTGAATTTGTTATTCATGAATGTTAAAATTGTTGGCTCTTGAAAGAATGATGAAAAAAGAGACATGTTATGGAGGATCTGAAAAATCATAAAAATGATTCTTGAAGCAAGAAAAAGCAGTGAATACAAAAAAAAAAAATTTCGAAAAAAAAGAGAGAAAAAGAAAAAAAAAAGAGAAAAGAAAAAGAAAGAAATAAAGTTGTGATCCAAGGCAATAAGAGTGTGCTTAAGAACCCTGGACACCTCTAATTGGGGACTTTAGCAAAGCTGAGTCATAATCTAAAAAGGTTCACCCAATTATGTGTCTGTGGCATGTATGTATCCGGTGGTAATACTGGAAGACAGAGTGCTTTGGGCCACAGCCAAGACTCATAAAGTAGCTGTGTTCAAGAATCATCATACTTAACTAGGAGAATCAATAACACTATCTGGATTCTGAGTTCCTAAAGAAGCCAATCATTCTGAATTTCAGAGGATAGAGTGAGATGCCAAAACTGTTCGGAGGCAAAAAGCTACTAGTCCCGCTCATCTAATTGGAACTATGTTTCTTTGATATTTTGGAGTCTATAGTATATTCTCTTCTTTTTATCCTATTTGATTTTCAGTTGCTTGGGGACAAGCAACAATTTAAGTTTGGTGTTGTGATGAGCGGATAATTTGTACGCTTTTTGGCAGTGTTTTTAGTATATTTTTAGTATCTTTTAGTTAGTTTTTATTATATTTTTATTAGTTTTTAGTTAAAATTCACTTTTCTGGACTTTACTATGAGTTTGTGTGTTTTTCTGTGATTTCAGGTATTTTCTGACTGAAATTGAAGGTTCTGAGCAAAAATCTGATCCAGAGACTGAAAAGGACTGCAGATGCTGTTGGATTCTGACCTCCCTGCACTCGAAGTGGATTTTCTAGAGCTACAGAAGCCCAGTTGGCGCGCTCTCAACGGCATTGGAAAGTAGACATCCTGGGCTTTCCAGCAATATATGATAGTCCATACTTTTCCCAAGATTTGATGGCCCAAACCGGCGTATCAAATCAGCATCAGAAATTCCAGCGTTAAACGCCGGAACTGGCATAAAACTTGGAGTTAAACGCCCAAACTGGCATGAAAGCTGGCGTTTAACTCCAGAAAACGTCTCTACACATAAAAGCTTCAATGCTCAGCCCAAGCACACACCAAGTGGGCCCGGAAGTGGATTTTTCTGTCATTTACTCATTTCTGTAAACCTTAGGATACTAGTTTACTATTTATAGGATCTGTTGACATTGTAATCGGTACCTTATGATCTCATGACATTTTTTACACGTTTCTTGTATACTTTCCACAGCATGAGTCTCTAAACCCCATGGTTGGGGGTGAGGAGCTCTGCTGTGTCTTGATGGATTAATGCAATTACTACTGTTTCTTATTCAATCATGCTTGCTTCCATTCTAAGATATCACTTGCTCCTAACCCGGATGAATGTGATGATCTGTGACACTCATCATCATTCTCGACTATGAACATGTGCCTGACAACCACCTCTGTTCTACCTTAGATTGAGTAGATGTCTCTTGGATTCCTTAACAAGAATCTTCGTGGTATAAGCTAGAACTGGTGGCGGCATTCAAGAGAGTCCGGAAGGTCTAAACCTTGTCTGTGGTATTCTGAGTAGGACTCAATGATTGAATGACTGTGACGTGCTTCAAACTCCTGAAGGCGGGGCGTTAGTGACAGACGCCAAAAGAATCACTGGATTCTATTCCGGTCTAATTGAGAACCGACAGATGATTAGCCTATGCTGTGACAGAGCATCAGGGACGTATTTTCACTGAGAGGATGGGAGGTAGCCACTGACAACGGTGAAACCCTACATACAGCTTGCCATGGAAGGAGCCTTGCGTGTTTGATGAAGATGACAGTAGGAAAGCAGAGATTCGGAAGATGGAGCATCTCCAAAGCCTCAGCCTATTCTCCATTACTGCAAAACAAGTAATCATTTCATGTTCTTTTGCTTTTTACAATCAATCCTGATAATTCCTGATATCCTGACTAAGACTTACAAGATAACCATAGCTTGCTTCAAGCCGACAATCTCCGTGGGATCGACCCTTGCTCACGCAAGGTATTACTTGGACGACCCAGTGCACTTGCTGGTTAGTTGTGCGGGATTGCAAAAGTGTTATTGCAATTTCGTGCACCAACCTGCTCAGGGCTTTGTTGCTCAAAATTGAATGTCCCAAAACTTTCTTCAGATTGATTCCACCCATGTGAGGTTTGAGATTGGCGTTGTGTGTTTACTGCAACACCTTGCAGTCCATCAATTTTCTTGGCCATTATTTCTATTTGTTGCTGAAGTTGTTGATGCATCTGTTTGTTTTGTGCCAGGAGAACGTCAACACCTTCAAGCTCCAGCACATCCCTTCTCTGGGCTGGTTGGTGTTGTCTTTGATGAGCAAAGAAATATTGATTGTTTGCCACCATCTCTATGAGGTTTTGGGCTTCCTCTGCTGTCTTCATTAACTGCAATGAGCCTCCTGCTGAATGATCTAATGCTTCTTGAGCTTTCTGGGTCAACCCTTCATAGAAGTTTTGGAGTCTATCCCACTCACTAAACATTTCTGAGGGACATTTTCTGATTAAGGCCTTGTATCTCTCCCAGGCTTCATACAACGACTCTCCATCCATTTGAATGAATGTTTGCACCTCTGTTTTCAGCTTGATAATCCTTTGGGGAGGATAGAACTTGGCTAGGAATTTGCTCACTAAGTCTTCCCAATTATTGATGCTTTCTTTGGGAAATGTCTCTAGCCATTGAGTGGCCTTATCCTTCAGAGAGAATGGAAACAGCAGTAGCTTGTAGATGTCTGGATGCACACCACTTGTTTTGACAGTTTCACAAATCCTGAGGAAGATGGATAAGTGTTGGTTTGGATCTTCAAGTGGACTTCCTCCATAGGAGCAATTGTTCTGCACCAGAGTGATAAGTTGAGGCTTTAACTCAAAATTATTTGCATGAACGTTGGGAATGAGTATGCTACTCCCGCAGTTTCTTGCATTGGGGATAGTGTAAGAGGCCAACACCCTTCTTGCAGGCTGGGTATTGTTGCTCACTCCTTCTTCACGCACCTCAGCATCCATGACTTGCAAGAATCACAAACAAACCAAATGAAACATGGACATTATAATGCTAGAATGTGGTTAGAGGGTTAGGTGACACAATGTGTCAAACAGTTAATGTGCTTAGTTAAAAAGAAAAAAAATGCTTAATCTAGACCACCACCTTACTTAATCATTGTCAATCTATTTCAATCCCCGGCAACGGCGCCAAAAACTTGATGTGCGGAAAACGATCCGACACAAAACTCACCGGCAAGTGTACCGGGTCGCATCAAGTAATAATAACTCACATGAGTGAGGTCGATCCCACAGGGATTGAAAGATTGAGCAATTTTAGTTTAGTGGTTGATTTAGTCAATCGAATTAAGTTTTGGTTGAGTGGTTTGTATTTAACAGAAGCTAAATTGCTTGGAATATAAAGGGAGAGGGAAAATTTGCAGTAAATAAAAGAGCAGGAAAGTAAACTTGCAGAACCTTAAAGAACAAGAAAGTAAATGACTGAAACTTAAAGTGCAAGAAATGTAAATTGCAGTAACTTAAATTGCAAGGAATATAAATTGCTTGAATGTAAAAGGGATTTGAGGATTGGGATTTCAGAATTTCAGCAAGGGAAAGTAAATTGCAACAATTAATAAAGCAGGAGATGAATTGGAAGTAACTACAATTCAAACAGTAAGGAAATGAAATTAAATTGCAGCAGGGTTCACAGAAGAACCAAAAGGAAATTGGGATCTCAGGACTCCAGAGACTAGGTAGCAAAGCCTAGATCTCAATTGCCTTCCCAGATCCAAGTTCACAAAGCAATTGACAAGAAATAGAAGAAGAAGCAGTAAAGGAAATTGAAATTGAATTCAATTGTGCAGAAAGGAATTAAAGAGATTTCGAATGGAGATTGAGACAGAATTTCCTCAATTCTTCACACCCAAAACTCAAAACAAGAAAAGTAAAAGTGCCCTAGCAAGAACGAGGAAGAAGAGAGATCAATTCTCCTCCCCAATTCTCTGAAATCTCAGTGAAGTCACCAAGAGAAGTTGCAAAATTCAAAGCTCCAAAGAAAGTGCAAAATTCAAAAGTCAAGTAAAAGGTTAAGCAAAAGGTGAAAGTAAAAATAAAAGTCCTAATTACATCAAACTAACTCCTATTTATACACTTTCTATTCTTGGATCTTAGGATTTGGATGGGCTTTTGATTTGGTGAAGAAATGAATTAAATTGGATTTTTAATTCAATTTTTGGCCCATGAAAAAGTGCTTCCAGGAGGCTGCCCTGCCCTTGTGGAGGGCAGGGCAGAAAATGGTGCGTCTGGCCCATGGTGCGTGCGTGTGGTGCGTTGGTGCGTGCAGGATGCTGCCCTGCCCTCGCGGAGGGCAGGGCAGAACTTTTTGGTGCGCTAGAATGATGCCTGTGCGTGCTGCTGGTGCTGCCGAGTGATGCCTGTGCCTGCTGCTGGTGCTGCCGAGCCTTCCCTTGGTGCGCCAAAATGGTGCGCTGGCTGTGCACCATAAAATGCTGCCCTGCCCTCGCGGAGGGCAGGGCAGTGTTTCCAAAAGTGAAGTTCCAAGTTTGAAACTTGGTCAATGCACACGCTACTCATTTTTCTTGGTTTTCTTGGCACTAAACTAAGGCCTAGTTTCTTGTTTCCTCATGGTGCCGTGTTCGATTCTTGTGGCAAGCATATGTGAACTTTTTCTTTGAATTTCTTCCCTTGGTGAGCCCGATACTGCCCTTGAGGAGGGCAGGGCAATGTTTTGCTCTTCTTGATTCCAAGGCACAGATTTGTGCTCTGCCCTTGTCGTGGGCAGGGCAGAGTTGCCTTTCAAGCCTTGTTCCCTTATGTTGCCCTCCTAGAGGGCAGTGTGCCCTTGTGGAGGGCAATGCTTGCTTCCTCCATTTATGCGCCACGCCTTTTTCTCCTTGGGCCACGCTTTCTTAAGCCACGCTTTCCTTTTTTCTTTTTTTCTTCACCTACAATAAACCAAAACAACCACTCAAAGTATCACTAAATTCATAAGACTTATAAATCAATTAAAATTTAATTAAATTCAGCTTAAACCTCATGAGTTAACATTAATTTCATGGTGGTTGTTTGATTTAAAGAAGTTATGCATTTTCACTCCAAATCACTTACTTAGGATGCAAGAAAGTGCATAAATGCTAATAAAACAAGTGAAATTAGCTTGAAAAATGGGTATATGATTGACCAGTCATCAGTAGCGTTCAAAGAAGTGAACGCTACGTTCACTAGCCTTACCTTTTTCATGCCTCTCAATTAAAGGAAGCAAGGCACAACATCAAAGCAACTAGGAGCGCTCTAGAATTGCAACGTAGCGCTCAAAGAAGGAGCACCAAGGGAGCAAAGCCAACGTTCAAAGAGTGAACGTAGCGTTCAAAGAGTGAACGCTATGGGCAAGGAGGATTGGAACGTGACAAGGCACACAATGCTAAGTGAACTTAGCGTTCACAAAAGCCAATGGAGCGCTCCACTGGAGCATGCCTCCAACCCATTTTCAATGAAATGCCATCTAGATCCATTGGTTCTTCAAATCCAAAATCAAAAGGCCCATTCCAAGAACTAAAGACCAAAATAGAAAGTGTATAAATAGGATCAAATTCAATTTGTAAAAGACCTTTTAGCTCATTTTAGTTTTTTACTTTTTATTTTCATTTATTTTGAATTTGGGGAATTGGGATTAGATCTAGTTTGCTTTCTGTTTTCATTTTCTTGCTTCTGCAACTTCTACTGTCTATGTTCGGTTTTTGAATTCAAATTGAAGAACTCCATTGAATTTCTTGATCTGAGAATCAGCTTTGCTTTCCTTTCATTTAGTTCGGAGAATTGGAGAAATAGATCAAGATCTTCTCTGCTGTTTTCATTTTCATTTCTTCTGCAATTTCTTTTCTGTTTGGTCAAGGGAGTGATTGGGACCTAGATCTGCTTTCTAATCTCATTGCTCTTCTTTGATATTTAGTTTCTCTTTTAGAATTTCATAATTAAGCTAAGTTTTTTGCTGTTTGTTCCTTCAACCAATTTTCCATTTCTATTTGGCTACTGAGCTGAATCTTTTCATCTCAAAGATCTCTGATTTACTTTAACTTGCATTTTCTTGTTAAATTCTGAATCCCAGCACCCAAATCCTTTTATTCTTCAAGCAATATATATTTCTCAATCTCAGCAATTTACATTTCTTGCACTTTAAGTTTCTGCAATTTATCTCTTCTGCACTTTACTTTTCTATCCAATTTACCTTCTGCATTTTTACTTACTCACAATTTAGTTTTTATTAATCAAAATCACTCAAATAACCAAATATTCGCTTAACTAAATTCATCACCTAACTAAAATTGCTCAATCCATCAATCTCTGTTGGATTGACCTCACTCTTGTGAGTTATTATTACTTGATACGACCCGGTACACTTGCCAGTAAGTTTGTGTGGAATCGTTTTCCCTCATCAAAAGGCGCAACACTCATGAAGCAATAACGTAAACGAAACAAGGTAAAAGTAAGCCAATATGGATATATACAAAAGAGTTCCAAAATACAGGTACCAAGGCTCAAGATAAACCGGCCAGAGCACATAAGTATACATATACATATATATATAAGAGAACCCAAAAGACATAGTTTTACATAACCTGTTTCTCCAAAATCACCTCTAAGAGGGACGAAAACATCATATACCTAAGTAATAGAGAGATAATAAGTATCTACCTATATACATATAGCCAAAATAAAGCCCCAAAAGCACAAAGATCTTCACTATCAGAAGCTTCCAGCATGCCTTAGCGAGGTGCCTCATGTCTTGCATCTAAAAACCACAAAATATGTATACGGTGAGAACCAGAGGTTCTCAGTATGGTAATAGTGCCCACATATCTAACATATAATGTCCCAAGAAAGTCGAAGGAAATATAGAACTCCCGACATATAAATTAAACTTATAAAACATAACTAACCAAAAGTAAATTAGGTCACTAATTAAGGATCTTCATTCTATCTAATACTCCCCTTTTCAACTCCTCTGAACCTCGGAACCTCCACTGGAATCATTTGTTCAAACACAATTATTACATGCAAGGAAATCACAATTAGGATTCAAATATAGAAGATAAATAGGCAGCAAGTAGTTTATGCAGTCAGTTAGGAAATCCAAACAAACATCTAGATGCATATGATGCATGCCTGTCCTATGGCTGATGAGTCTCATCTATCAGTTATATAGCCAACCCGATAAGTCCTAGCCGTTAACCATTGGACTATCCCTCTGTCATGCATCCGCAAAACTCAAATAATTCTCAATTATAATCATATAACACACACCGGTGTCTATCCACGGGGGCGAGCTCATCCGGAACTTTCACAGTGTCCGGCCACACTTACGACATAGGGTCAGTAGAGTATCGAGTCTTAATCTAAAACACGTGGTGGCAAGTCACTACTTTCACCCAAGGAAACTCGTATATCAAATATTTAGAAGTATAACAACCACATTATCAATCTATAATCATATATTCATAATCAGCCATAATTCAATCTCAATATAGCCATCCGGCTCATAAAATAATTCATAATTATCCACAATTCATTACCAATATAGCCATCTAGCTTATAACATAAATAGCACTTCCTCCATCATCCGCAGTAAACTCATATAATCAATATCGAACATGATTCATCATTAATTCACCCCTTACTTCATCAACAAGTTACCTTTCTCACAGCCCTAAGAATATTTCACTATCCAAGTTCCACCTACCAAGATTTAAACAAGAGTATAAGGGATTTTGAAAGTTGGAGGAATGCATTAAAGTTGAAAAATCATAGTTTTGGAAAAACAGGGGCTCGCATACGCGACCCCTGCTCGCGTACGCAAGGTGTGTAACCTACAACGTATGCTCACGTCACATGTATCATTTTGCGTACGTGACCTTGAAGGATTTGACATCTCGCGTACACAACACTGGTTCGCGTATGCAAGCTCTTCTACTAGAACTCCTTGCTCGCGTGACGTACTGATGAGCGAATATTTTATACGCTTTTTGGTGGTATTTTTATGTAGTTTTTAGTATGCTTTAGTTACTTTTTAGTATATTTTTATTAGTTTTTATGAAAAAAATCACATTTCTAGACTTTACTTTGAGTTTGTGCATTTTTCTATGATTTCAGGTATTTTCTGGCTGAAATTGTGAGACCTGAGCAAAAATCTGATTCAGAGGTTGAAAAAGGACTGCTGATGCTGTTGGATTCCGACCCTCCTGCATGCGAAACGGATTTTTTAGAGCTACAGAACCCCAATTGGCGCACTCTCAATTGCGTTGGAAAGCAGACATCTTGGGCTTTCCAGCAATGTATAATATTCCATACTTTTTCCAAGATTTGATAGTGCAAACTGGCCAGTTTTTTACCCTTTTCTGGCGTTAAACGCCAGAACTGGAATAAAAGTTGGAGTTAAACGCCCAAACTGACACCAAAGCTGGCGTTTAACTTCAGGAATAGCCTATGCATGTGAAAGCTTCAATGCTCAACCCAAACACACACCAAGCGTGCACTATCTATCTTACTTTACTCATTTTTTGTAAACCTAGGTTACTAGTTTAATATAAAAACCACTTTTAGAGATTTATTTTGTACCTCATGACATTTTATATCTGAATTTGTATCTTCTACGACATGAGTCTCTAAACCCCATGGTTGGGGGTGAGGAGCTCTGCTGTGTCTCGATGGATTAATGCAATTATTTCTGTTTTCTATTCAATCACGCTTGTTTCTATTCTAAGATATTCATTCACACTTCAACATGATGAATGTGATAATCCATGACACTCATCACCATTCTCAACTTATAAATGTGTGCCTGACAACCACTTTCATTCTACCTTAGATTGAGTGGGTATCTCTTGGGTTCCTGGTTCACAAGTTTGATTGCTTCTCCTGACAACAGAGCGTTCAGATCCGTGGAACCAAAGTCTTCGTGGTATAAGCTTGAATCAATTGGCAGCACTCTTGAGATCTGGAAAGTCTAAACCTTGTCTGTGGTATTCCGAGTAGGATCTGGGAAGGGGTGACTGTGACGAACTTCAAACTCACAAATGCCGGGTGCAGTGACAATGTGCAAAAGGATAAATGGATCCTATTCCAGCATGAGTGAGAACCGACAGATGATTAGCCCTATGAAACTCGTAGTTAGACCATTTTCACTGAGAGGACGGATGGTAGCCAATGACAATGGTGATCCACCAACATACAGCTTGCCATGGAAGGAGCCTTGCCTGCGTGAAGAAGACAACAGTAGGAAAGCAGAGATTCATAAAACAAAGCATCTCCAAAACCTCAACTTGTTCTACATTACTGCATAACAAGTATTATTCATTTCATGTTCTTTTACTTTTTCCAATAAAACTCTCTTCATTATTAATCTCCTGCCTAAGGTTTACACTATAACTATAGATTGCTTCAAGCCGACAATCTCTGTGGGATCGACCCTTACTCACATAAGGTATTACTTAGATGACCCAGTGCACTTGCTGGTTAGTTGTACAAGTTGTAAAAAGTGTGATTTACAATTTTGTGTTGATAAACCACTATTTTATGATTCATATTGTGTTTGATTGTGTGGTTTTATCAAGTCTTTGCCCACTTATTCATGTGATTTGCATGTATTTACAATTCCTTCCTAAAAATATTCTATGATTGATAACTTGCTTCCTAAAGATCTTTTAGTTATATATTCTTATCTTCCTTTGTACTATTCGATGCCTTGATCTATGTTTTAAGTGTTTTAGGCTTCATAGGGCAGGAATGGCGTAAGGAATGTAGAGGAAGCATGCAAAAATAGAAGGAACACAAAGAATTGAGGGGATGACCAACGAGAAGTCACGCGGTCGCATGGATGATGCAACCGCGCGAAATGGAAGAGATCACATGACGTGCTCACGTGCCTGATGCAACTGCGCGGATTGGAAGCTGCACGAACGACGCGAATGCGTGGACGACGTGCACGCGTGGTACGAGAAACGTTGAGTGAAAGTTGCATGAACGCGTCGCATGTGCATTCGAAAGAAAAGAAAATTGGACATAGAGTTGCGCCGGAATGTGGCTGGAGGCGTGCCTTTGGCACAATTTGATCCACATGACCGTGTGGATGACGCAATCGCGTCATTTGTAAATTGTCCTCCCCATGCGTCCGCGTCGACCATGCGACTGCGTGGCTCTGCAATTCGACGTAACAAGGGTGAATGGCCGAAAGTTGAGCTGGACTTGGGCTGCATTCGTGCTAGTCACACAAGCCCTGCCACGCGAACGCGTGCCCCACGTGTCCGTGCCGTTTTCTCCAGTAGGCCATCCACGCGATCGCGTCACCCACGCGATCGCGTCACCCCAAATTTTGGCAAAAGATCTTTTAAACAGAGAGTTATGCGAGCGCGAAGCTGCCCTCGCGTCACTAGCGCGAAACATGTCACGCGTCCGCGTGACCGACGCGTCCGCGTCACCTCACTTAAGGGCTTTCCACGCGACTGCGTGCCCCACGCGTCCACGTCATTTGCGCCGCCCAACTCATTCAAATCTGTCAGACTGTTTTATCTTTTCTTTTCCCCCAATCTTATTTCTTTCTCCCCTCTTCCTTCTTCCCACCTTCTTTCTCTCTTCTACCCCCTCCCTCCCACCACCATTATCAAGGTTTTTCTTCTCTCTTCTTTCCTCCTTACTTTTTCTTTCTTCTTTTTATTCTCATGTTTTCTTTTTCTTTCTCTTCTACTTTTCCTATCCATGTTTTCTTTTTCTTTTTCTACTCCCTTCTATTGGTGTTAGAATTTTATTTGGGTCATTATTTTTTTAAATGTTGCTTATGGATTGTTTAGGACTTGTTTAACAATTATATATTATTTTCTAAGGGTTACTTGCATGTTCAACCTAATATTTCCCATACCTTATTTAACATGCATGCTATGTGTTTGTGAAAATGCCCATATGGCATTTTACACTACTTTTAGATTCCTTTTAAATCTACTACTCTAAATGCCTACTTTTCACAAAACCCTTTTTATATTTTATTAATTATATATATTTGTTATTACAAACATATTATTAGTTTGAAAGACTTGGTAATCTAAATTGGACATTGAATGCTTGATGGTGCACGAAATTGCAATCACACTTTTGCAATTCCGCACAACTAACCAGCAGGTGCACTGGGTCGTCCAAGTAATACCTTACGTGAGTAAGGGTCTATCCCACGGAGATTATCGGCTTGAAGCAAGCTATGGTTATCTTGTAACTCTTAGTCAGGATATCAATAATTCTCAGGTTTAATTGTGAAAAGTAAAAGAATATGAAATAAATACTTGCTTTGCAGTAATGGAGAACAGGTTGAGGTTTTGGAGATGCTCTATCTTCTGAATCTCTGCTTTCCTACTGTCTTCTTCTTCATACACGCAAGGCTCCTTCTATGGCAAGCTGTATGTAGGGTTTCGCCGTTGTCAATGGCTACCTCCCATCCTCTCAGTAAAAATGTTCAACGCGCTCTGTCACAGCACGGCTATTCATCTGTCGGTTCTCGATCATGTCGGAATAGAATCCAGTGATTCTTTTGTGTCTGTCACTAATGCCCCACAATCGCGAGTTTGAAGCTCATCACAGTCATTCAATCCCTGAATTCTACTCAGAATACCACAGACAAAGTTTAGACCTTCCGGATTCTCAAGAATGGCCACCAATGGATTCTAGCTTATACCACGAAGATTCTAATTAAAGAATCCAAGAGATATCCACTCAATCTAACGTAGAGCAGAGGTGGTTGTCAGGCACACGTTCATAGGTGAGAATGATGATGAGTGTCACGGATCATCACATTCATCAAGTTGAGGAACAAGTGATATCTTAGAATGGAAGCAAGCGTGATTGAATGAAAAACAGTAGTAATTGCATTAATCCATCAAGACACAGCAGAGCTCCTCACCCCCAACCATGGGGTTTAGAGACTCATGCCGTAAAAGGTACAATATGAAATGTGTAAAGTGTCATGAGGTAAAGATACAATGTCAAAAGGTCCTATTAATAGTGAACCAGTAACCTAGGATATACAGAAATGAGTAAATGATGTAAAAATCCACTTCCGGGGTCCACTTGGTGTGTGCTTGGGCTGAGCATTGAAGCTTTCATGTGTAGAGACTTTTCCTGGAGTTAAACACCAGCTTTTGTGCCAGTTTGGGCGTTTAACTCCAATTTTTGTGCCAGTTCCGGCGTTAAACGTTGGGAATTCTGAAGCTGATTTGCAATGCCGGTTTGGACCATCAAATCCCGGGTAAAGTATGAACTATTATACATTGTTGGAAAGCCCAAGATGTCTAATTTCCAACACAATTGAGAGTGCGCCAATTGGGCTTCTGTAGCTCCAGAAAATTTACTTCGAGTGCAGGGAGGTCAGAATCCAATAGCATCTGTAGTCCTTTTCAGCCTCTGAATCAGATTTTTACTCAGGTCCCTCAATTTCAGCCAGAAAATACCTGAAATCACAGAAAAATACACAAACTCATAGTAAAGCCCAGAAAAGTGAATTTTAACTAAAAACTAATAAAAATATAATAAAAACTAACTAAAACATACTAAAAACAATGCCAAAAAGCGTATAAATTATCCGTTCATCACTTGATCTATACTACTCATGCCCTTGCCGGCATGCCAATAAACACCTTGTATTTTATTGTCACCACATGCACTTGCTATATTTCCATTGTTGATCTGCCACATGTAGTCATGACCATGTGTTCACATCATTATCCATTCCTGTGCATTGATTACCACCTTTCCTATTCTTTTCCTTGCTATAACCCTTGAAATGCTAATGTCTTTCCTCATTTCCTTTCAGAATGGCCACCAAGAAAGGCAAAGAGAAAGCTACCCCCAAATCCACAGCAAGGAAAGGAACAAAAAGAGCATTAGTGGCAAAGCCTTCTTCAACTGCAGTCAAGCCCTTAACAAAAAGAATTAAAAGGATTATAAAGGTTGGTGAAAAGGAGAGAGCCTTCCCAGCAAAGGACACTGCACGATTTTCCAATCGTTACTGTGAGTAGATGTTCCCCATTCTGGCAGCTCAGAATTACAATAATGAACACCTTCTTATCCTTTCACCGTGTATTGCCGAATTTGTTGAGCCGCAAATTGCACAAAGACATTGGGGATTCCTACAGAGACAGTCACGACAGGTTAATCTTTCTTGGGTAGTTGAGTTCTACTCCAACTTCCACCTGCTGACCCTGCAGTCTGTTTACATCCATCAGAAGCAAGTTCCCATTACAGAAGAGGCCATTCAGTGTGCCTTAGATCTTCCCCCTGCTCCAGAAGGATTGGACGCATTTTAAGAAGCCGCCCTCAAGCGCTAGGCGTACAAATTTGACTAGGATGCTGTTCTCAGAGTTATCGCACAATCTGGAAGCAAATGGATCTTCGGATACCATCGTTCCCTTCCTAAGGGAATCTCGGCTTCCGTACTTACCTTAGAGGCTCACGTATGGGCACAGATTATGTCCCATTACGTCTTCCCGAGCACTCATGAGTCCTCTTTCACCGCAGACATGGCCGTTCTACTATGGTGCATCCTCATAAAACAGCCTCTGAATTTACCAAGACACATCCGGAATGCTATGGGACACGTGCAAATCGCGGGCAACCTTCCTTTCCCCGCCTTGGTCTCAGATCTTGTCTCAGCAGCCAGAGTATCCTACAGAGCTGGGGACACCAAAGTCATACTTCTACGGGATGATCAGTACGTCCCTAACGGGAGATATCTCAGGCCACCACTTGTCACTACCAGCCAGTCCACAGAAGATGCTGCAGTTCCTCCACCTTCTACGAGTCAGCTACTGCATCAAATACTGAAGAGGTTGGACCAACAAGACCAGAAAGTAAAGCTCCGAGAGCGCCACAACCACCGCCGATTCAAATACCTCAAGGAGCTACTCACAGGCAACCATAGACCTGAAGAGGACCCAGGCACTCCGGACTCCACTTCCTTTACCAGCACAGGGAGCCATGACGGTCCCGACTGTGGAGATACTGCCACCAGCCCACCATTGTTCCTGACAGATGGCACCGAGGACGGTGCAAAGTCTTAAGTGTGGGGAGGTCGGTCAGTACCTTACTTCCGGAGGTAATTCTTTTCCCCTAACACCAATTTCTTTCTTCTTTAGTATAGGATAGATTGCATATTAGTAGGTTAATTGCATGCATGTTCTACCTGATTGAAAAGACAATAAGTTTCTTTTAAGACCATATAATTTTTGAAAATTTCACTAATTTAAATCGAAACATTTATGTTAAATTTGTTTGAAGTTGAAACTGGAATAGGATTTTTAAGCTAAAAGAACACACAACTCGTGAGACCTTGAGCCTAAATACATGGTTACACTATTTAACCATAAACATTTTTTTCTTTCCTGTATGTTTACTTCTCTAAGATTGTAATCTGAATTTTGTTTTATTCTATATGTCCAATATTAATGTATTATATGCATGCATATGATTGAGGCCATTGTTTGTTTAGCTCACATATCCCAAATAAGCCAACCCTTTTTAATTACCTTTGTTAACCACTTTGAGCTGTTTTTAACCCCATTCGTTCTATATTGTACCACATTACTAGCCTTAAGCGGAAAACAATTGAAAATCCTAATTGAATCTTTGGTTAGCTTAAGATAGAATTTGTGTGTTAACTGAGTATGGGAAAAATTATGGGAATAAAGGGTAATAGAAAATATATCATAATAGAATAAAGGGAATTTGGGTTCCTATTCATGTGAATCCATAAAAGGAAATTACAAATCTATGTGCATTGATAAGCTATACAAAAAAAATTTTCTTTACTTTAGTGAATAAGGGGACAAAATCACCCCAATAATAAATCAAAGTTAATAATCAATGCACATGTGATAAAAATTACAATAAAGGTTGATACATGAATATGGAATGTGAAAAGGAGATTTTGGGTAGCTAAGATGAATATTAAATTTATATAAAATATATGTATGTTAGGTGAGAGCTTAGGTTAATTAAAGATTCAATGTATAAGCTCACTTAGCCATATGTGTATCCTCACCCTTACCTTAGCCCCATTACAACCATGAAAAGACCTCATGATGTTTGCATTGGCATTTTAAAATTGTTGATTGATTAGGTGAAAAACAAAAATTTTTGAAAGCATGATTAGAGAAGGATAGAGTGATTACCCCATATACTAGAGTTAATTAGAGTGCACACACACCAACGGTAAGGGTTCAATGCTCAGTCCTATATTCCCTGCTTTCACAAGCTATCTTCTTACAAATTTATCTGCTTTTACAATATGAATTGAATTAGTGAAATCTGCCCCATGTTTTGTCTTAGAGAACTTATCAATTTTTAAGCATGTAGACAAAATCATATAGTTGCATTCATATGTATATAGGTTTCATTGCATGAGTCTTACATGTTCCTACTCATTCATATTCATCTCCTTCAACTTAGCATGAGGACATACTAATGTTTAAGTGTGGGGAAGTTGATAAACCACTATTTTATGATTCATATTGTGTTTGATTGTGTGGTTTTATCAAGTCTTTGCCCACTTATTTATATGATTTGCATGTATTTACAATTCCTTCCTAAAAATATTCTATGATTGATAACTTGCTTCCTAAAGATCTTTCAGTTATATATTATTATCTTTCTTTGTACCATTCGATGCCGTGATCTGTGTGTTAAGTGTTTCAGGCTTCATAGGGCAGGAATGACATAAGGAATGTAGAGAAAGCATGCAAAAATGGAAGGAACACAAAGAATTGAGGGGATGACCACAAGAAGTCACGCGGTCGCATGGATAACGAGACCGCACGAAACGGAAGAAATCACATGACGCGCTTGCGTGCCTGACGCAACCGCACGGATTGGAAGCTGCACGAACGACGCGAATGCGTAGACGACGCGCACGCGTGGTACGAGAAACGCTGAGTGACGCGAACGCCTGGACGACGCGGCCGCGTGATGTGCGTGATCTGCAAAATTTCAGAAGTCACTGGCAGAGTTTTTGGTCCAGATTTCAACCCAGTTTTTGGCCTAGAAACACAGATTAGAGCTAGAGAACATGCAGAGACGAAACAACAATTCATTCTGCATAATTTTTAGTTTTTTTTAGATCTGAAATTTCTCCTCCCCTAGGTTTTCTCTCTTGACATTCATAAATTAGGATTTGAAGACTTTTGGCTTTTGCTTTTGAGAAGAGTCTACCTCCAGTACTAGTCATTATAGCTTGTTATTTATTTTTCATTTTACTCTTCCATATTTCTGATTGTTCCAGAAGTTGATATTGGATTACTTTTAGAATTTATTAACACAAGAACTATTTTTATTTTTAATTGATTCCTTTGATTATTATTTATCATGTTCTCCAATATTTCTTTTTCTTATTTCGTGGATTTTACAAACATGATGAGTGAGTAGTTCCATAACTTGATTGGGAGATGATTGAAAGAAAACTTTGAGTTGGATTACTCAAGAGAAAAATTGTAATTGGGTTTATTGTTGGATCACCTTCCAGTCATTGACACTAGTCCTTCTCAAGGAGAGGATTAGGACTTGTGACTAGAAATAGCTTTCCAACTTGCTTGACTTTCCTTTACCTAGTAAGGGATAACTAAGCAGAGCAACCTTCAATTATCAATTAATCTTGAGAGTACTTTAACAAGAATAGGGCTTCCAACTAATCTACTCCCAGTCAAGGCTTTTACTTAAATTATCTAATTTCTCTGATTTAATTTCCTGTTTATCAACTCAACCATTTTTGAAAATACCTGATTAATAAAATAGCACATCTTTCTGCAACTCGTTGGGAGACGACTTGGGATTCATACTCCCAGTATTTTGATTTTAATATTGTGACAACCCTTCTAAATTGATAAGCAGATTTTCGGCTGGTTAAGGACTGTACTTGCAACGTATCTCTTATAATAATTTCTTAACTCGCCAATTTCTGCCACTGGTGCACGAAATTGTGATCACTACTTTTCACAACTCAAATAATCCCTAGTAATGGCCCCAAAGACTTGGTGCTCAATACCATGGCATAAACACAACTTCGCACAACTAACCAGCAAGTGCACTGGGTCGTCCAAGTAATAAACCTTACGCGAGTAAGGGTCGATCCCACGGAGATTGTTGGTATGAAGCAAGCTATGGTCACCTTGTAAATCTTAGTCAGGCAGACTCAAATGGTTATGGATGATATATGAATAAAACATAAAGATAAAGATAGTGATACTTATGTAATTCATTGGTGAGAATTTCAGATAAGCGAATGGAGATGCTTTGTCCCTTCCGTCTCTCTGCTTTCCTACTGTCTTCATCCAATCCTTCTTACTCCTTTCCATGGCAAGCATTATGCAAGGGTTTCACCGTTGTCAGTGGCTACCTCCCATCCTCTCAGTGGAAATGTTCAACGCACCCTGTCACGGCACGGCTATCCAGCTGTCGGTTCTCGATCATGTCGGAATAGAATCCAGTGATTCTTTTGCGTCTATCACTAATGCCCCACAATCGCGAGTTTGAAGCACGTCACAGTCATTCAATCATTGAATCCTACTCAGAATACCACAGACAAGGTTAGACCTTCCGGATTCTCTTGAATGCCGCCATCAGTTCTAGCCTATACCACGAAGACTCTGATCTCACGGAATGGCTGGCTCGGTTGTCAGGCGAGCGCTCGGTTGTCAGGCGATCAACCATGCATCATGTATCAGGAATCCAAGAGATAAACATTAGAGCCTTGTTGCTTGTAGAACGACAGTGGTTGTCAATCACGCGTTCATAAGTGAGAATGATGATGAGCGTCGCATAATCATCACATTCATCAAGTTCTTGAGTGCGAATGAATATCTTGGAATAAGAACAAGCTGAATTGAATAGAAGAACAATAGTAATTGCATTAATACTCGAGGTACAGCAGAGCTCCACACCTTAATCTATGGTGTGTAGAAACTCCACCGTTGAAAATACATAAGAACAAGGTCTAGGCATGGCCGTGAGGCCAGCCCCCAAATGATCTAAGATCTAGATATCCAAAGATGATCTAGATATCTAAAGTGATCAAAAGATGAAAATACAATAGCAAAAGGTCCTATTTATAGGGAACTAGTAGCTTAAGAATTACAAAGATGAGTAAATGACATAAAAATCCACTTCCGGGCCCACTTGGTGTGTGCTTGGGCTGAGCATTGAAGCATTTTCGTGTAGAGACTCTTCTTGGAGTTAAACGCCAGCTTTTGTGCCAGTTTGGGCGTTTAACTCCCACTTTGGTGCCAGTTCCGGCGTTTAACGCTGGGAATTCTGAAGGTGACTTTGAACGCTGGTTTGGGCCATCAAATCTTGGGCAAAGTATGGACTATCATATATTGCTGGAAAGCCCAGGATGTCTACTTTCCAACGCCGTTGAGAGCGCGCCAATTGGGCTTCTGTAGCTCTAGAAAATCCACTTCAAGTGCAGGGAGGTCAGAATCCAACAGCATCTGCAGTCCTTTTCAGTCTCTGAATCAGATTTTTGCTCAGGTCCCTCAATTTCAGCCAGAAAATACCTGAAATCACAGAAAAACACACAAACTCATAGTAAAGTCCAGAAAAATGAATTTTAACTAAAAACTAATAAAAATATACTAAAAACTAACTAAATCATACTAAAAACATACTAAAAATAATGCCAAAAAACGTATGAATTATCCGCTCATCAGCCACGTCACGTACACCAAGTTTTTGGCACCGTTGTCGAGGATTGTTCGATTTGGACAACTGACGGTTCATCTTGTTGCTTAGATTAGGAATAATTTATTTTGTTGGTTTAGAGTCACTAAATTTGAGCCTTTTGTTTGAGTTTAGTTTCATGTTTTAAGTTTGGTGTCCTCTTTGTGTTTTACCTTTTAATTTTCGAAAAAAATTTTGTTTTGGTTTTATAAAAATTCTAAGTTTGGTGTCTTTTGTTGCTTATTATCTTATACATTTTCGAATTATTAGTGTTTCAAGTATAAAAATTTTTAAGTTTGGTGTCCTTTGTGTTCTTATGTTCTTAAAAATTTTCAAAATTTTTTCTTGGTGTTCATCTTGATCTTCAAAGTGTTCTTGGTGTTCATCTTGACATTCAAAGTTTTCTTGTTTGTTTTCATTGTTTTAATCTAAAAATTCCAAGTTTGGTGTCACTTTGTTATTTTTCTCTCTCCATTTTAAATTCAAAAATCAAAAATATCTTTTCCTTTAATTCCTCATAAAATTTTGAATCCCTTGGGTTGACTTGGTCAAAATTTTTAAAATCATATCTTTTTCAAAACTTCCTAACTACTTTCTCTCTCTCTATTTTTCGAAAATATTCTACAAAATTTTTCAAAATCTTTTTAATTAATTAATTATTTTAGTTTTTAATTTCCTTTTATTTCTTTTTTTTAATTTTGGTTTTTAAAAAAAAAAGAAAAAAATAATATATAAATAAAAGAATAATCTTTTTTACAATCCACATCATCTCTCTTTCTCCATCATGGACCTAAGTGGAAATGAACAGTACAAAAGGACTCTGGGGTCATATGCTAACCCCACTACTGCTTCATATGGGAGTAGTATCTGTATACCCCCATAAGAGCTAACACTTTTGAGCTAAATTCTCAGCTCATTATCATGGTGCAGCAAAATTGCCAGTATTCTGGTCTTCCACAGGAAGAGCCTACTGAGTTTCTGGTACAATTCTTACAAATTGCTGACACAGTACATGATAAGGAAGTGGATCATGATGTCTACAGATTATTGCTGTTTCTATTTGCTGTAAAAGACCAAGCTAAGAGGTGGTTAAATAACCAACCCAAAGCCAACATTAGAACATGGAAACAGTTATCAAACAAATTCCTGAATCAATATTTCCCTCCAAAAAGGATGACACAGCTAAGGCTAGACATCCAAGGCTTTAACCAAGAGGATCATGAATCTCTTTATGATGCCTGGGAGAGGTATGGAGAGATGCTAAGGAAACGCCCCCCTGAAATGTTTTCAGAGTGGGTGCAGTTAAACATCTTCTACTATGGGCTTACAGAAAAAGCCCAAATATCTCCAGACCACTCAGCTGGTGGATCTATACACATGAGAAAAACAATTGAAGAAGCTCAAGAGCTCATAGATACAGTTGCTAGAAATTAGCATATGTACTTAAGTAGTTAATCCTCCATAAAAGAAGAAGCTAAGGCAGTATCCACTGAACTTAGTCCTCCAGAACAAGTTGCTGAATTCAATAAGCAATTATGTTATCTAACAGAACAGCTAGCAGATTTTAAGGCAATGCTACAAGAAACCAAGGATGCTAACCAAAGTTTGGAGAAATAATTGAATCAAACAAAACAGCAGTTATCCAGACAAATAACAGAAGAATGCCAAGCTGTTCAATTAAAGAGTGTGAAGATATTAAATGCCTCAATTTAAGGCAACAAAAAGTCAAGGAATGAACAACCAATAGAGGACAAGCAAACCACTGCCCAAAATCCCTCTGAGGACAGTAAGAGCCCCGAGAGGAATAATTCTGGCGTTCAAATGCTAGAAAAGGATGAAAAATTGGTGTTAAATGCCCAGTGGATGCCCATTCCTGGCTTTTAAACGCCAGAAAAGGGTGAAAAACTGGTGTTAAACGCCCAGTCCATGTCTAGTTCTGACGTTCAAACGCCAGAAAAGGGAGAAAATCTGGCATTAAATGCCCATCCAGCCCCCAATCCTGGCGTTCAAACGCCAATGAGGGATCAGACACCTACAAGTGCTGATAGTAACCCCTCTAAGAAGGCTTCTCTAACCACCTCTGTAGGAAATAAACCTGCAGCAACTAAGGTTGAAGAATACAAAGCCAAGATGCCTTATCCTCAGAAACTCTGCCAACCGGAACAGGATAAACAATTTGCCTGCTTTGTAGACTATCTCAAGACTCTTGAAATAAAGATTCCGTTTGCAGAGGTACTTGAGCAAATACCCTCTTATGCTAAGTTCATGAAAGAGATCTTAAGTCATAAGAAGGATTGGAGAGAAACTGAAAAATTTCTCCTCGCTGAAGAATGCAGTGCAGTCATTTTGAAAAGCTTACCAGAGAAGCTTAAAGACCCTGGAAGCTTTATGATACCATGCACATTAGAAGATACTTGTACCAAGACAGCTCTATGTGATCTTGGGGCAAGTATCAACCTGATACCTGCATCCACTATTAGAAAGCTTGGTTTGATTGAAGAAGTCAAACCAACCCGAATGTGTCTCCAACTTGCTGATGGCTTTATTAAAATACCATCAGGCATGATTGAGGATGTGATTGTTAAGGTTGGGCCATTCGCCATTCCCACTGACTTTGTAGTGCTGGAAATAGAGGAGCACAAGAGTGCAACTCTCATTCTAGGAAGACCTTTCCTAGCAACTGGACGAACTCTCATTGACGTCCAAAAAGGGGAAGTGACCGTGAGAGTCAATGAGGATGAGTTTAAGTTGAACGTTGTCAAAGCTATGTAGCATCCAGACACATCAAAAGACTGCATAAGAGTTAATATTATTGACTCCCTGGTGGAAGAAGTCAATATGACTGAGAGTCTCGAAAAAAAGCTAGAGGACATCTTTAAAGATGTTCAGCTCAATCTGGAGGAATCAGAGAAAACAGAAGAACCTCTAATAGCTCCTCATAAGGAGGAGAAGGCTCCTAAACCCGAGCTCAAACCACTACCCCCATCCCTGAAATATGCATTTCTGGGAGAAGATGACACTTTTCCAGTGATCATAAGCTCTACTTTAGATCCATAGGAAGAGAAAGCATTGATTCAGGTGCTAAGGATACACAAGACAACTCTTGGGTGGTTCATAAGTGATTTTAAGTGCATTAGCCCAGCCAGATGCATGCACAAGATCCTATTGGAGGATGATGCCAAGCCAGTGGTTCAACCACAGAGGCGGTAGAATCCAGCCATAAAGGAGGTAGTGCAGAAAGAGGTCACTAAATTATTAGAGGCTGTGATCATTTATCCTATTTCCGATAGCCCCTGGGTGAGCCCTGTCTAAGTTGTCCCTAAGAAGGGAGGCACGACAGTGTTTCACAATAAAAAGAATGAACTGGTTCCTACAAGAACAGTCACAAGGTGGCGCATGTATATTGACTACAGAAGGCTCAATACAGCCACCAGAAAGGATCATTTACCTTTACCATTCATAGTCCAAATGCTAGAAAGACTAGCAGGTCATGACTATTACTGCTTTTTGGATGGCTATTCAGGCTATAACCAAATTGCAGTAGATCCTCAGGATCAAGAGAAAACAGTATTCACATGTCCATCTGTAGTATTTGCCTACAGAAAGATGCCATTTGGTCTGTGCAATGCACTTGCAACCTTTCAGAGATGCATGCTCTCTATTTTCTCTGATATGATGGAAAAAATTTTGGAAGTCTTCATGGATGACTTCTCAGTATTTGGAGACTCATTCAGCTCCTGTCTTGATCATCTAGCACTTGTTCTGAAAAGGTGCCAAGAGACTAACCTGGTTTTAAACTGGGAAAAATGTCACTTTATGGTGACTGAAGGAATTGTCCTTGGGCATAAAATTTAGAACAAGGGAATAGAGGTGGATCAAGCTAAGGTAGAGGTAATTGAAAAATTACCACAACCTGCCAATGTTAAGGCAATCAGAAGCATTCTGGGGCATGCAGGATTCTATAGGAGGTTTATAAAGGATTTTTCAAAAATTGCAAAACCTCTAAGCAATCTGCTAGCTGCTGATATACCCTTTGTCTTTGACACAGAGTGTCTGCAGGCGTTTGAGACTCTGAAAGCTAAGCTGGTCACAGCACCAGTCATTTCTGCACCAGACTGGACATTACCATTTGAACTAATGTGTGATGCTAGTGACCATGCCATTGGTGTAGTATTGGGACAGAGGCATGACAAGCTTCTGCACGTTATTTACTATGCCAGCCGTGTTTTAAATGACGCACTGAAAAATTACACAACCACAGAAAAGGAATTGCTTGCAGTGGTTTATACCATTGACAAGTTCAGATCCTATTTGGTAGGATCAAAAGTGATTGTGTACACTGACCATGCTGCTCTTAAATATCTGTTCACAAAACAGGATTCAAAACCCAGGCTCATAAGATGGGTGTTACTTCTGCAAGAGTTTGATATAGAAATAAGAGACAGAAAAGGGACAGAGAACCAAGTAGCAGATCACCTGTCCCGAATAGAACCAAGTAGAAACTCTTTGCCATTCAGGAAATACCGTGGTTTGCAGATATTACAAACTATAAAGTGGTAAGATTCATACCCAAAGAGTACAGCAGGCAGCAAACAAAAAAATTAGTTACTGATGCAAAGTACTACTTGTGGGATGAACCATATCTCTTTAAGAGATGTGCATACGGAATGATCCGTAGGTGTGTGCCCAAAGAAGAGGCACAGAAGATCCTATAGAATCGCCATGGATCACAATATGGAGGACATTTCGGAAGTGAGCGGACAGCCACAAGAGTCCTCCAATGTGGTTTCTACTAGCCTACTCTCTATAGAGACTCCCAAGTTTGTACGTAGCTGTGATAGTTGCCAAAGAGCTGGTAATCTGCCTCACGGTTATGCCATGCCTCAGCAAGGCATCTTAGAGATTGAGTTGTTTGATGTATGGGGTATTGACTTCATGGGGCCTTTCCCACCATTATACTCAAATATTTACATTCTGATGGCAATAGATTATGTATCTAAATGGGTAGAGGCAATTGCCACACCCACTAATGATACTAAGACAGTGCTGAAGTTCCTCTAGAAGCATATCTTCAGCAGATTTGGTGTCCTTAAAAGACTAATCAGTGATGGAGGAACTCATTTTTGCAATAAACAGCTTGACTCTGCTCTGATCCGATATGGAATTAACCACAAAGTGGCAACTCCATATCATCCACAGACAAATGGGCAGGCTGAAGTCTCAAATAGAAAACTAAAACGAATCCTGGAACGGACTGTAAGTACCCGTAAAAAGGATTGGGCAAAGAGTCTGGATGATGCTCTATGGGCATATAGAACTACATTCAAAACTCCTATAGGGACCTCTCCATACCAGCTTGTGTATGAAAAAGCCTGTCACCTGCCAGTGGAACTGGAACACAAGGCCTACTGGGCAACCAGATTCCTAAACCTTCATGCTAAGTTAGCTGGAGAGAAAAGATTGCTCCAGTTGAATGAGCTAGAGAAATTCAGACTCAATGCTTTCGAAAATGCAAAAATTTACAAAGAGAAAGCAAAAAGATGGCATGAAAAGAAACTGTCATCCAGAGTCTTTGAGCCAAGACATAAGGTTCTGCTGTTTAACTCTAGGTTCAGATTGTTCCCCGGGAAATTAAAATCCCGGTGGAGGAGACCATATGTAATCACAAGTGTGTCACCATATGGATATGCAGAGCTTCAGGATTTTAACTCTGACAAAAAGTTTATTGCTAATGGACAGAGAGTCAAACATTATCTTGAAAGCAATGTTGAGCAAGAATGCTTAAAACTGAGACTAGACTAAAACTCAGTAAAAGTCCAGCTAAGGACAATAAAGAAGCGCTTGCTAGGAGGCAACCCAGTCATTAGTAAAGGTTCTTGTTATTTAAATAATAATTATAGGAGTTTGATATAAATTATCTTTAAGGTTGATTGTCTAAATGCAGAAGTTCACAGGGTTACAGAAGGATTCAGAGCACAAAGCAGGGAAAAAGAGCTCACTGTCTTGAAAACACCAGTAAGAGGCATTTTGTGCGTTAATCGCCAGAATGGGTATCATTCTGGGCGTTTAATGCCAGTAAAGATACCTTTCTGGACGTTAAGCGCCAGAATGGGCACCATTCCGGGCGTTAACGCCAGAATTGTAGCATCCTGGGCATTTAGAAAAATGCCTAGTGAGAAAAGATTTCTGGCGTTTAACGCCAGCCAGGGTACCATTCTGGGCGTTTAACGCCAGAAAGGACAGGGGGAGGTGATTTTGTTTCCATTTCAATTTTTTTCAAATTTTCATGTTTTAATTCATAATTTTCTGCATAAACATGTTACAAATTTTGATCTTCAAAATTCAATTTTCAAAAATTTAATAATCTTCTCAATTCTTTTTAATTTTCTTTCAAAATCTCTTTCAAATATTTTTCAAAACCTCATTTATCTTTTCAATTTCTTTCCAAATCTTTTCCAACTCATCATATAATCTTTTAATTCTTAGATGCATCAACAAAAATTCAGATTTAACTTCTTTATATCTTTTCCATATCTTTTGAATTTTAAAATCTCATCTTTTTCATATCATGATTCATCTTTTCCAAATCATATCTTTCTATCATATCTTTTTGAAAATTTTTGAAATCCACCTCCTCCCTTTTAAATACACGTTCGGCCATCCCTATACCTCTACCATTCGAATCTGGATCCCCCTCTATTCCTCTCCTTTCCTTTCTTTTGCTTGAGGACAAGCAAACCTCTAAGTTTGGTGTATTTTTCCGTGATCACTGAGCAAAAACTCACTAAGATCATGGCTCCTAAAGGAAAACAAACCACTCCAAAAGGCAAGAAAGAGAATAATCCAAAACAACTTTGGAATCAAGAGAAGTTCTTAACCAAAGAACATGCAGACCATTACCACAAAATAATGGGTTTGAGGTCAGTGATCCCGGAAGTTATGTTTGATCTGAAAGAAGACGAATATCCGGAGATCCAAGAACAGATTCAAAACAGAGGATGAGAAATCATAGCTAATCCTGAGACAAAGGTGGGAAGAAACATGGTCCAGGAATTCTACTCAAATCTGTGGTTAACAGATAAGTAGAGAATGACGGGAACTGCCATCCATACCTTTCGAACTATAGTCAGAGGGAAGACTATTTACTTCCATCTTGACAAAATAAGAGAGGTCTTCAAGCTGTCTCAACTACAAAATGATCTAAAATCCTTTAATAGGAGAATGGTGAGAGTAGATAAGCATTTAGACCAAGTTCTAGAGAACATATGCCTCCCTAGAACTAAGTGGATAACCAACTCAAAAGGTGTCCCAAAGCAACTCAAGAGGGGAGATCTCAAACCAGTCGCTAGGGGTTGGTTGGACTTTATTAGGCATTCTATACTGCCCACTAGCAACTGCTCTGAGGTCACTGTCAAAAGAGCAGTGATGATTCATTGCATTATGCTGGGAAACTGGTGCACGAAATTGCAATCACACTTTTGCAATCCCGCACAACTAACCAGCAAGTGCACTGGGTCGTCCAAGTAATACCTTACGTGAGTAAGGGTCGATCCCACTGAGATTGTCAGCTCGAAGCAAGCTATGGTTATCTTGTAACTCTTAGTCAAGATATCAATAATTCTCAGGTTTAATTGTGAAAAGTAGAAGAACATGAAATAAATACTTGTTTTGCAGTAATGGAGAACAGGTTGAGGTTTTGGAGATGCTTTATCTTCTGAATCTCTGCTTTCCTACTGTCTTCTTCTTCATACACGCAAGGCTCCTTCCATGGCAAGCTGTATGTAGGGTTTCACCCTTGTCAATGGCTACCTCCCATCCTCTCAGTGAAAATGTTCAACACGCTCTGTCACAACACGGCTATTCATCTGTCGGTTCTCGATCATGTCAGAATAGAATCCAGTGATTCTTTTGCGTCTGTCACTAACGCCCCACAATCGCGAGTTTCAAGCTCGTCACAGTCATTCAATCCCTGAATCCTACTCAGAATACCACAGACAAGGTTTAAACCTTCCGGATCCTCAAGAATGGCCGCCAATATATTCTAGCTTATACCACGAAGATTCTGGCTAAAGAATCCAAGAGATATCCACTCAATCTAAAGTAGAACGGAGGTGGTTGTCAGGCACATGTTCATAGGTGAGAATGATGATGAGTGTCATGGATCATCACATTCATCAAGTTGAGGAGCAAGTGATATCTTCGAATAGAAATAAGCGTGTTTGAATGAAAAACAGTAGTAATTGCATTAATCCATCAAGACACAGTAGAGCTCCTCACCCCCAACCATAGGGTTTAGAGACTCATGCCGTAGAAGGTACAATATGAAACGTGTAAAGTGTCATGAGGTAAAGATACAATGTCAAAAGATCCTATTTATAGTGAACTAGTAACCTATGATATACAGAAATGAGTAAATGACGTAAAAATCCACTTCCGGGATCCACTTGGTGTGCTTGGGCTGAGCATTGAAGCTTTCATGTGTAGAGAATTTTCCTGGAGTTAAACGCCAGCTTTTGTACCAGTTTGGGCGTTTAACTCCAACTTTTGTGCCAGTTCCGGCGTTAAACACCGGGAATTCTGAAGCTGATTTGCAACACCGGTTTGGGCCATTAAATCTCGGAAAAAGTATGGACTATTATATATTTCTGGAAAGCCTAGGATGTCTACTTTCCAACGCAATTGAGAGCGCTCCAATTGGGATTCTGTAGCTCCAGAAAATCTACTTCGAGTGTAGGGAGGTCAGAATCCAACAGCATCTGCAGTCCTTTTTCAGCCTCTGAATCAGATTTTTGCTCAGGTCCCTCAATTTCAGCCAGAAAATACCTGAAATTATAGAAAAACACACAAACTCATAGTAAAGTCCAGAAAAGTGAATTTTAAATAAAAACTAATAAAAATATAATAAAAACTAACTAAAATGTACTAAAAACATACTAAAAATAATGCTAAAAAGCGTATAAATTATCCGCTCATCACAACACCAAACTTAAATTATTGCTTGTCCCCAAGCAACTGAAAATCAAACAGGATAAAAAGAAGAGAATATACTATAAATTCCTAATTATCAATGAAACTTAGCTCCAATTAGATGAGCGGGACTAGTAGCTTTTTTCCTCTGAACAGTTTTGGCACCTCACTTTATCCTTTAAAGTTTAGAATGATTGGCATCTATAGGAACTCAGAATTCAGATAGTGTTATTGATTCTCCTAGTTAAGTATGATGATTCTTGAACACAGCTACTTTATGAGTCTTGGCTGTGGCCCAAAGCACTCTGTCTTCCAGTCTTACCACCGGATACATACATGCCACAAACACATAACTGGGTAAACCTTTTCAGATTGTGACTCAGCTTTGCTAGAGTCCTCAATTAGAGGTGTCCAGGGTTCTTAAGCACACTCTTTTTGCCTTGGATTACTTAATATTTTTTTTTGAATTCACTGCTTTTTCTTGCTTCAAGAATCAATCTGATGATTTTTCAGATCCTCAATAACATTTCTCCTTTTCCATCATTCTTTCAAGAGCCAATAAGTTTAACATTCTTTAATCAACAAATTCAAAAGACATATGCACTATTCAAGCATTCATTCAAAAAATAAAAAGTATTGTCACCACATCAAACTAATTCAACTAGTTTCAGAGATGAATTCGAAATCCTGTACTTCTTATTCTTTTGTGATTAAAGCATTTTTCATTTAAGAGAGGTGATGGATTCATAGGACATTCATAGCTTTAAGACATGAACCTTAAATTTTATTAATCATGAATTAAGAACAAGACTCAAAAATAAATATAAGATAAGACTAATAGTAATAGAAAAACAAAAATTTAAATGACTCTAAAATAGACTCCTAATGATAGAGGTTATCACAGAGTTAGGACTCAACAACCTTGATTTTGAGAAGTGGATGCTCCCTCAACTTGTGGAGTATTTGACCCTTCAAGGGAGAGCTTCTGGCGCTTCAGCTCCTGTAGCTCACACCCCTGCTTCTCTTGTTCCTTCAGCAATTTGTAGAGCATGCAGTTTTGATTCTGCTATTCTTCCTTAATTTGTTCCATAGTTTCTTGTAGCTTGGCAACAGATGCTTCAAGGCTGGCCCAGTAGTCAATTTCAGGAAGTTCAGGGAGGAATTCCTGCGCCCTCCTTTTAATAGAGTTATCTTGCATTTGTCCTTCCATTGACTTCTTGGTGATTGGATGTTCAATTAGGATGAATTCATCTACTCCCATCCTCACCCCAGCATCTTTATATAGCAAAGAGATTAAGCTTGGGTAAGCCAGTTTGGCTTCAGTGGAGTTCTTGTTCGCAATTGTGTAAATCTCACAAGCAATCAGATGATGAATCTCCACTTCTTTTCCCAGCATAATGCAATGAATCATCACTGCTCTCTTGACCGTGACCTCAGAACAGTTGCTAGTGGGCAATATAGAACACCCAATGAAGTCTAGCCAACCTCTTGCAATTGGTTTGAGATCTCCCCTCTTGAGTTGGTTTGGGACACCTTTTGAATTGGTTGTCCACTTGGTTCCAGGGAGGCATATGTCCTCTAGAACATGATCTAACCCCTTATCTACTCTCACCATTCTCCTATTAAAGGATTCAGGATCATCTTGTAGTTGAGGCAATTTGAAGACCTCTCTTATTTTGTCCAGATAGAAGTAAATAATTCTCCCTCTGACCATGGTTCTGTAGGTATGAAAAGCAGTTCCAGTCATTCTCTACTTATCTGTCAGCCACAGATTTGAGTAGAATTCCTGAACCATGTTTCTCCCAAACTTTGTCTCAAGGTTGGTTAGAACTTCCCATCCTCTGTTTCGAATTTGCTCTTGGATCTCCGGATATTCATCTTCTTTCAGATCTAATCTAACTTCCGGGATTACTGACCTCAAACCCATTATTTTGTGGTAATGGTCTGCATGTTCTTTGGTTAAGAACTTCTCTTGACTCTAAAGATTCTTTGGATTATTCTCTTTCTTGCCTTTTGAATTGGTTTGTTTTCTCTTAGGAGCCATGATCTTGATAAATCTTGGCTTAGTGATCACGGAAAAGCACACCAAACTTAGAGGTTTGCTTGCCCTCAAGCAAAAGAAAGGAAAGATGAGAGAGAGGAGGAGAGCAAATTCGAATGGTGGGGAGAGGGGGATAATGTGTATTTATAAGGGAGAGGGGAGAGATTTCGAAAATTTTAAAGGAGATTTGAGAAGATATGGAAAGAATTTGAGAAGATATTTGAGTTTTTGAAGAAGATTTGAAAAGGATTTGAAAGAGATTTGAAGAATGATTTAGAAAATTGTTTAATTTTAGAAATTTGAAGGTGAATGATGAAAGTTTGTAATGTGCTTATGCAGAAAATTATGGATCAAAATAAGAAAGTTTGAAAAAATTTGAAGTGGAAAGCAAAATCTCTCTCCCCTACCTTTCTCGCGTTAAACGCCCATAATGGTATCCATTCTGGCGTTTAACGCCCAATTGGTGGCCATTATGGGCGTTTAACGCCCAGCCAGGTGTCCTGGCTGGCGTTAAATGCCAGAAACCCCTTTATTACTGGGCGTTTTGCTGAACGCCCAGGATGCTGCAATTCTGGCGTTAAACGCCCAGAATGGTGCCCATTCTGGCGTTTAACTCCCAAATTGGTGCCTTTACTGGCGTTAAACACCCAGAATGGTATCCATTCTGGCGTTTTCTTGCTAGCAAGCTCCTTTTCTCTGCTTTTATCACTGAATCCTTTTGTAACTCTGTGAATTTTTTCAATTTCGATGATCAACCTTGAAGAAAATGCATCAAATTTTTATTAAATAAAACATATGACCTGCTAATGACTGGGTTGCCTCCCAGCAAGCACTTCTTTATTGTCTTTAGCTGGACCTTTACTGAGACTCATTCAAGCCTCAGTTTTGAGCATTCCTGCTCAAAATTGCTTTTAAGATAATGTTTGATTCTCTGTCCATTAACAATGAACTTTTGTCAGAATCAATATCCTGAAGTTCAACATATCCATATGGTGACACTCCTGTAATCACATACGGACCCCTCCACCTGGATTTAAGTTTTCCTGGGAATAATCTGAGCCTAGAGTTAAAGAGTAGAACTTTTTGTCCTGGCTCAAAGACTCTGGATGACTGGTGCACGAAATTGTGATCACTATTTTTAACAACTCAAATAATCCCTAGTAATGGCCCCAAAGACTTGGTGCTCAATACCATGGCATAAACACAACTTCGCACAACTAACCAGCAAGTGCACTGGGTCGTCCAAGTAATAAACCTTACGCGAGTAAGGGTCGATCCCACGGAGATTGTTGGTATGAAGCAAGCTATGGTCACCTTGTAAATCTCAGTCAGGCAGACTCAAATGGGTATAGATGATGAATAAAACATAAAGATAAAGATAGAGATACTTATGCAATTCATTGGTGGGAATTTCAGATAAGCGAATGGAGATGCTTTGTCCCTTCCGTCTCTCTGCTTTCTGGTGAACAAAATTGTGATTCATTCTTTTCACTTTAACAATCCCAAGTAATAGATCCAAAAATTTGGTGTCAATGCCATGGTTCACAACTTCGCACAACTAACCAGCAAGTGCACTGGGTCGTCCAAGTAATACCTTACGTGAGTAAGGGTCGATCCCACGGAGATTGTTGGTATGAAGCAAGCTATGGTCATCTTGTAAATCTCAGTCAGGCTTATCCATGTGGTTATGGGAGATTAGATAATTACAAGATAAATAAAATAGGATAGAAATACTTATGTGATTCAATGAAGATGGCTGTGCTCCTCTTGAATCTCTGCTTTCCTGCTGCTTTCATCCAATTCTTCTTACTCCTTTCCATGGCAGCTGTTGGTAGGGCATCACCGTTGTCAATGGATACATCCCATCCTCTCAATGAAAAAGGTCCAAATGCTCTGTCACGGCACGGCTAATCATCTGTCGGTTCTCAATCAGGTTGGAATAGAATCCCTTGATTCTTTTGCGTTTGTCATCACGCCCAGCCTTCAGGAGTTTGAAGCTCGTCACAGTCATTCAATCCCAGAATCCTACTCGGAATACCATAGACAAGGTTTAGACTTTCCGGATTCTCAAGAATGCTGCCATCAATTCTAGCTTATACCACAAGATTCTGTTGGGGAATCTAAGAGATATGCGCCCGGCCTAAGGTAGAACGAAAGTGTTGTCAGTCACGCACGTTCTAGGTGAGAATGATGATGAGTCACGGATCATCACATTCATCAAGGTGAAGTGCAACGTATATCTTGGATTAAGAATAAAATTGATTTGGATAGAAAATAATAGTAATTGCATTGAAACTTGAGGTACAGCGAGCTCCACACCCTTAATCTATCTAGAAACTCCACCGTTGAAAATACATAAGTGAGAGAGGTTCAGGCAGGCCGAATGGCCAGCCCCCAAACGTGGTCACTGGATCTAAATACAATCCAGGGATCAAAACCAAGATGATAATATGATAGTAAGGAGTTCTATTTATAATAAACTAGCTACTAGGGTTTACAGAAGTAAGTAATTGATGCACAAATCCACTTCCAGGGCCCACTTGGTGTATGTTTGGGCTGAGCTTGGTCTATCCACGAGCTGAGGCTTTTCTTGGAGTTGAACTCCAAGTTATAACGTGTTTTGGGCGTTCAACTCCGGATCATGACGTGTTTCTGGCGTTTAACTCCAGATAGCAGCATGTACTTGGCGTTCAATGCCAAGTTACGTCGTCAATTTCCCAATAAAGTATGGACTATTATATATTTCTGGAAAGCTCTGGATGTCTACTTTCCAACGCCGTTGAGAGCGCGCCATTTGGAGTTCTGTAGCTACAAAAAATCCATTTTGAGTGCAGGGAGGTCAGATTCCAACAGCATCAGCAGTCCTTTTGTCAGCCTTTTTCAGAGTTTTTGCTCAAGTCCCTCATTTCAGCCGAATTACCTGAAATCACAGAAAAACACACACAAACTCAGAGTAAAGTCCAGAAATGGAATTTAACATAAAACTAATGAAAACATCCCTAGAAGTAACTAGATCATACTAAAAACTACCTAAAAACAACAAAAAGCGTATAATTATCCGCTCATCACAACACCAAACTTAAATTGTTGCTTGTCCCCAAGCAACTGAAAATAAAATAGGATAAAAAGAAGAGAATATACTATAAATTTAGAATATCAATGAATATTAGTTCTAATCAGATGAGCGGGACTTGTAGCTTTTTGCTTCTGAACAGTTTTGGCATCTCACTTTTTCCTTTGAAGTTTAGAATGATTGGCTTCTCTAGGACTTAGAATTTCAGATAGTGTTATTGATCTCCTAGTTAAGTATGTTGATTCTTGAACACAGCTACTTTTTGAGTTTTGGCCGTGGCCCTAAGCACTTTGTTTTCCAGTATTACCACCAGATACATAAATGCCATAGACACATAACTGGGTGAACCTTTTCAGATTGTGACTCAGCTTTGCTAGAGTCCCCAGTTAGTGGTGTCCAGAGCTCTTAAGCACACTCTTTTGCTTTGGATCCTTTTTACCCTTGCCTTTTGGTTTTATGGGCTATTGGCTTTTTCTGCTTGCTTTTTCTCTTTTTTTTTTTCAAATTTTTTTCGTCAATTAATTTTTTAATTTTTTTTTCGCCCTTCACTGCTTTTTCTTGCTTCAAGAATCAATTTTATGATTTTTCAGATCATCAATAACATTTCTCTTTGTTCATCATTCTCTCAAGAGCCAACAATTTTAACAACAAGATCAAAAATATGCACTGTTTAAGCATTCATTCAGAAAGCAAGAAGTATTGTCACCACATCAATATAATTAAACTAAATTCAAGGATAAATTCGAAATTTATGTATTTCTTGTTCTTTTTGAATTAAAACAAATTTTTTTTTATTTAAGAGAGGTGAAGGATTTATAGAATTTATTCATAGCTTTAAGACATAGTTACTACATACTAATGATCATGTAATAGATAAACATATAAAAAATAAAAAGTAGGGAAAAAAAATTTTAGAACAAGGAATGAGTCCACCTGAGTGAGGGTGGCGCCTTCTTGAAGATCCAATGGTGCTTTTTGAGCTCCTTTATGTCTCTTCCTTGCTTCTGTTGCATGATCCCTAGTGATTTTGGTGTTCCTATCCTTAGTTGCTTCCAATAATTATGTGGAAGAACATGTATCCCCTGAGGTATCTCAGGGATTTCTTTGAAGAGGGAATTTCTCATGCTTTCTTGATGTGCAGTCAAATGCTCTTTTACTGAGCTATGGACCCTTTACATGAAACTTTCCATCTCCCATGACTTGGAGGTGGAAGCTTTTTGTCTTTCCTTTTCTCTTTTTTTTTTCCTCTTTTTTTTTTTGAGGTTTCTCTGAATTGTTGATTTTTAGTTTCTCTTGACTTCCTCTTCAGAGTCCTTTCAGGTTCATGATCTGCTTCAATAAGAATGTTCTTGTCCTTGCTCCTGCTCATATAGGGAAGAAGAGAACAAGAAAAGAAAGAGGAATCCTCTATGTCACAGTAAAGAGGTTCCTTATTGTTAGTAGAAGAAGAAAGGAATAAATGTGGAGAATCCAATCACAATGGTGAGGATAGAGGCATGATTGGAGATGAAGAGAGGTGAAGAGAAGTGTTAGTAATAATAAAATAAATAGAAGAGATGAGGGGGAGAGAATTCGAAAATAATTTTGAAAAATGGGTTAGTTTTTTTGAAAATTAAAACTAAAATTTGAAACAATTAATTAATTAAAAGAATTTTTGAAAAAGAGGGATGTATTTTCGAAAATTAGAGAGGGAAAAGTAGTTAGGTGGTTTTGAAAAAGATAAGAAAAAAACAAAAAGTTAATTAGTTAGTTGAAAAAGATATTAAAATCAATTTTGAAAAGATAAGAAGATAAGAAGTTAGAAAAGATATTTTAAAATTTTTTGAAAAAGATAAAATTTTGAAAAAAAATATGATATAAGATATGATTTAAAAAGATATGGTTTTGAAAAGATAAGATTGAAATTAGTTTTGAAAAAGATTTGAATTTTAAAATCACAATTAATGACTTGACTCACAAGAAATCACAAGATGATTCTAGAACTTAAAATTTGAATCTTCTTAACAAGAAAAACACTTGAAATTTTTTGAATCAAACATTAATTTTTGATGCAATTTTCGAAATATATGTAAAGATAAGAAAAAGATTTTGAAAGTATTTTGAAAAAGATTTTTGAAATTTTCGAAAATGATGAAAAAATGGAAAAGATATGATTTTTGAAAAAGATTTTTAAAAGATAAGATTTAAAAAGATAAGATATTTTTTTTATTTCGAATTTTTTTTTGATGAGAGAGAAAAAACACTAAAAATACTCAATGCATGAAAATTTTGGATCAAAAACATGATGCATGCAAGAACACTATGAATGTCAAGATGAACACCAAGAACACTTTGAAGATCATGATGAACATCAGAACATATTTTTGAAAATTCTCAGAAAAGAAAACATGCAAGATACCAACTTAGAATTTTTCATGTTTAGACTCTATGAATGCAAGAATGCATATGAAAAACACCATACAACACAAAACAAGAAAATATGAAGATCAAACAAGAAAGTTCATCAAGACAACTTGAAGATCATGATGAACACTATGAATGCATGAATTTTTCGAAAATTTTATGCAAGAAAAAAGATGAACATGCATTGACACCAAACTTATGAATTGACACAAGACTCAAACAGAAACACAAAATATTTTTGATTTTTATGATTTTTAATTTTTTTTGTATTTTATTTGATTTTTTTTCGTAAAATATATAGGAAAAATAAATAAAAATTCAAATTTTTAATATGAATTCCAGGAATCTTCGCAATGTTAGTTTCCAAGCTCCAGTCCAGGAATTAGACATGGCTTAATAGCCAGCCAAGCTTTTGTGAAAGCCCCGGTCCAAAACACTAGACATGGCCAATGGCCAGCCAGCTTTAGCATACGCTAATAATCAAATTAGCTTGCCTCTATGAAGATTGGTTTTGAAGCCTCAGTCCAAAAGAATTTAGACATGGCTTTACAGCCAGCCAGGCTTCACATGCTTCATGAAACTCTAGAATGCATATTAAAAAAAATTTTTTGAATAATTTTCAAAAATAGGGAGAAGATTTTGAAAAGATTTTCGAAATTTTTTTTTAATAAAATAACAATTACCTAATCTGACAACAAGATGAACCGTCAGTTGTCCATACTCGACAATCCCCGGCAACGGCGCTAAAACTTGGTGAACGAAATTGTGATTCATTCTTTTTCACTTTAACAATCCCAAGTAATAGCTCCAAAAACTTGGTGTCAATGCCATGGTTACAACTTCGCACAACTAACCATCAAGTGCACTGGGCGTCCAAGTAATAACCTTACGTTGAGTAAGGGTCGATCCCCGAGATTGTTGGTAGAAGCAAGCTATGGTCATCTTGTAAATCTCAGTCAGGCTTATCCATGTGGTTATGGGAGATTAGATAATTACAAGATAAATAAATAGGATAGAAATACTTATGTGATTCATGGTGGGAATTTCAGATAGGCGTATGAAGATGCTGTGCTCCTCTTGAATCTCTGCTTT